>NC_044257.1:8264346-8516846 GCF_003957555.1 Calypte anna | reverse complement strand
CAACAGAGGATCTCTAAGACCTTGCACCTACTGGTCCTATATACCCTGAAGGAGCTAAAAGCCTTTATGAAGAAGTAAGCTGATTTTCTATTTTAAAATTCTTTTTTTTAATCATTAAAGCAATACAAGAAGATGTCTCATACAATACTGTGAAGGAGGCAAAGAGATCCTCTCAACCATAGGATCAGCAAAGTCACATTCCAAGAAACTTTTTAAAGGAGTAACTCATTTCATTTATCTACCTAGCTCCTTCCTTGGCATTGCTTCTGTATTTATGACAGTGATCACCAGTACTGTAGCACATAAAGAACCTCATAGTCCTTAATTTATGTGTTTTCACATTATACAAGTATGGCAGAGCACCCTGATGCTCCCATTTTACAGACAGGAACATGTAAAGTGGAAAAACTTCGAGACAAAATTCTCCAGCTGAAAACCTATTTTCAAAGTATTTTCTCAGGACATTTTTAACTCTCCTTTTTCCTGTTAACTTTAGTGTTTTGTTATGTAGCTTCTGGTGGGCAGGCTAATCCTAAAAAGTTATAGTATATAGATAGATGCTCCCCAGTTTATAAGTATGCACTTATAAATGTTTCAGAGACTGCATTTATTGTGATGATTTGCCTTTCTGATAAGGATGTGTGAAAATACATTAATAATCACAAAGATTACAAAATTCACTTAAGTAGAAAAAAATTAATTTGTAGCTGTACTTGCAAAAAAAATCTACTTAGTGACTCAGACTTCTACATACAGGTTCAGATCCCTCCTCTGCACACACAGAAGGGGGGAATATGCATGAAAGAGTCAAGGCAAAACAACTACCACCACGTGTGCAAGATCACTCTCATCCTGATTTTAACAGATTCAGTATTGTATGCTTTTTCCCCTGTTGATATTTCACAGTGGACCAAACACAATTCCTTAAAAATATAATACTTGCAATAAATAGTTTAGAAAGAACATTATGTGTTTTGGAAAGACTACACAAGCAAACATCCATCCTTTCCAACAAAAAGCACAAAGACACAGCTCAGACTTCTGGGGTATTCCAAAAGCTTTAAATCAAACAGCCACCTATGTATCACATGTGCAGTCACATCCACCAGTTAAGCCATTTGTAAGAAATACTTTAAGAGTCTCCCCTGAAAAATACTCTGCATTTGCATTTCTTTCTTGATGAAATACTATTTCTAGTATTTAGAAATACTATTTCTAAAAAGCATTGGACATCTCAAGTGGTGCGAACACACACCCTTCAGAGGACTCAGCTCCTTCCACACACAGTCAGGGTCCTGCTCCCCTTACAAAACTCCTTTGAGAGCCACCTCATCCTCTGCTGGATGAGGCAGTGATTACCTCTCACCTGCAGCTTTTATTCTTAAATTAATTCCTACCAACAGCCACAGTTTTTTCCAGTCTATAATGCACCCTCCAAAGCCCCAGTCAAAGAGAGATGAAAATTGTTTTTGTTGAAAATGCTCCCATCTATGCTTTCAGCTTTTGAAGGTAGTCTCAATATACACGAACATCTAGATTGAGATCCATTTTCCTGAGGCTTTTATTTTACATTCATACATACATTTACATGATGCTCAGCTGTTTCTTAAAACACCATGAGTGTCTCAGTCACTGCCTGTATATCTAAATATTGTTCAGCAGCCATCTCAGTTATGCTGCTCTGGAGCATATTGGTTTGCTCTGGTAGGTAAGGACACTGAGCAGTTACACATTGCATTTCATTTTAAACTGCCATACAAGCACTAACTAATCTGTCCAGTGCCCTGTGAGGGAGGCAAGTATTACTCTCTCCTATTTTACAGATGAAGAAACAGTTTAAGTGATTCGCCCTGGGCCACACAGCATGTCAGTGGACAGCTGGGATTACCACAATGCCTTGTCCCTGTGTCCCTGGACAGCCCCTGGGGTCACTTATGCCACCCCTGCCAGCAGAAAGCCAGGGCTCCCCATCACCAAAGGAGAGACCTTCCCACGGCCAGGCCCCCCCGTGAAGAAGGGGTCTCCTGGAAAAGCGTTTGTGCCTGGAACTGCAGGGAAAGCTCATGGTTTCTTATTTTAAACTTGCCACTGCGCAGCCTAAAATCTTCTAACATCATCTCCTGAATTTTAAAATGTTCAGTATCTAGCAAGAAATTATTCACTTTACAAACTGTAGGGGTTTTTTTGTTCATCGAGACCCCAGAAAAATAGCAGTAGAGTAAGAGAGGCTCCAGAGTCTCCTCCTCTTACTACCCTGTGGTTTAAGCTTCTTAGAGCCTTTTAAGACGGATTGAACCAGAGGCTGTTGTCCAACTTTGTCACATCCAATAATCTGGGAAAAGTCTGACATGGCTTTCAGGTGAACCCAAGTAGTTCCTTATTTACATGTCTCAACTAAACCACTTGGCAAGATAGTTCAGTGCTACAGACAAGCCAGAGTCTCTAGGTTTGTTTTTGAGGACTATCAAAAAGAAAAAGGTATTTGAATCAGGAATCAGGACATACAGATTTCCTCTGCACAGCAGCCTTTGAATATTTACAGGCAGACAGATTTCTTTACATTTAGATCATTCTTTCCCAGCTTCCTTATTAGAATGAAAGGCCTTAGCTGGATTTCCTTACACCATGATTAGCCATTTTTAAGCAGCAGCACACTGGTAGAGAAAAAAAAATAATTGGGGACCACATTTTGTATTGTTGAAATGAAGTCCACTGAAGCCAGATTTTACAAGACATGACAACGTACTAATGCCAAACTGACACAAATTCTCATCTATGCATTTTGGCTTTAATGGGTTAATTAGCTAAGGCTGCATACAAATTTTAATTATCTGAGTTTGACATTAATGTCCTTGGAGTGTTGTCTATAAGGATTTGGGGAATCATAGACATTATTTTAGTTACTTCTGGAAACTGTGTGTTATACGGCGATTTAAATAGTAAGAACAGACAAGAATAGTGAGAACAAGTTGATCTATTTTGAAAACTCAGACTTTATGAAACAGGACAAACTGAGATGAAGCTCAAGTCTGGTCTACCTTGCTAAGTTCAGTTACTTTTCAGGGGAGTCTTATGGAGATAATATAGAAGAAAAAGACAGGAAGTTAGGAAATAATATCCTTTGAGACAAACGGATAGAAATTTCAGATTAAGTATAACAAAGAATGCAAAGTATGCAGTTGAGATTTATAGTTAAGATCTCTTCATCCTCCAACACAGTTTCCCAGGTAGAAGGTAACCAGTCTCAAGATGGTTTTACATACACAGAGTGTTTATATAAGGCAAGGAAAATCCTCCCACCTCAGTCACTGGCAGTGGCTCCGTTCCTGTGGAGAGAGACCCAAGCACATGCACCTGCAGGCAGTGCCCTTGTGGTTCTCACTCTCACCATGGAAATGCCAGCCTGCCACCATCTCATTCCAGGTGCAAAAGGGAAGTTACATGGGGGAATCAGAGAGCAGAATTTTGCATGCAAAATCTTTGATCAGCAGTTTCTAGGAAAACTATGATTGACCCCTGAACAGAACCAGAACACCTGTCATGCAGGGTCCTAATGGAGCATGCTAAGATCACCGAGACTGGGGGTAAAATCTCACACAATCCAATGCACCTTTTCCACTTCAGAATTCTTTGGAGATGGAAAGCACTTCCTTGCACAAGTTCAGTGCTGCAGTACAATTACAAGTGCTATTCATGGGTTGAGTTATGGCACACCATTTTAAGAGAGCTTATTTTCTTGCTTTTAAGGGTCCAAGTGGATCAATCATCCGCTTTTCAACAAATATATATTTAAACTGGCAACAAAATATTTTTAGTCCATAATTAAATAATAAAACTATTATAATGTAGCTATCACAGGTTTCATGAAATGAGTAAGATCTACAGCTCTGCAGAAAGTAGCATCTAATAAGAGCTTTCCAAAACACCCTTCTCTGGTTTTCTGTTCCCTTTTTGTTTGTTTTTCCAGATATGTATTTGTTCTAAGATTCAAAAAAGAATCCAAATTACTTTTTTGTGTATATGGATTTAAGCTCCCTTTGTGCTTGCAACAACAAAAATAAATTCATTCTTTATAATAGCAACTGCACTAGTTCCGATGCAATCCTTTGTCCTGTACCTTTGCACCTAAAGACAACCTTTCTTCTGTTTTCCATGATCCTTTGGTATCAAAACGGAAGTAATTTGGCATTTTCTTCTGTACAAATTTGTATAGATTACTTGGTTTTAGGAACACTAAATAAATGCAGTGCATTTCTTTTAGGTTCACACACCTATATAATTACTAGAATTACACAAATACATTTAAAATCCCCTTAAATGAAGGAGGGTGACATTCAGGTAACTCCTCTGTTGCTTGGCAAGAATCATAAAAAGGTAGAGGCTTCTTTTAATCACAATACGTAACTTACAGAAAAGAATCTATTCTCGTTGCTTTCCTTCACTGTGTTCTGGTTAAAATACCTAGACTTTGGTCCTGTGAGAAACCAAACACCTCCAGGGAACTGCAGAGCAAATTTAGAGCACTTAGCACTCCACCAAATCAGCTCGTAACTTAACAAGGGTAAAGAAGGAACTGATGGAGGTTATCAAGCCAAAAAGTGCTAATTGCAAAAAATGGTAAAGAAAAAAAAAGTTTAAAAGAACAGTAAAAGAAAATTCTCCAGCATGCAGGAAAAAAAATAGAAAAAAAAAATTTTAAAGAAGAAAAGTAACAGCTACATTTCTTCATAACACGGCCCACATTTTTTTCTCTTTTTCCCCCAAAATAGTGAGTAGGTAAGTTTGTGTTACATTCTTTATAATATAAAGGAAGTTCTTTACACCCTTGAATGAAACACTAAAACCTCTAAAGGCTTCACTCATTCACAGATGGGAAATGGAAAAAAAAAACCTCATATATTTTGAAGACAATATCCTTTTTTTCTGGAAATGCTGATAAGGAACAAATTCAAACTGGTCCTCATCCGCCCGGATCATCTTATTTATTAAAAACAATGGTATCTTTTAAACCCTGTATACTAAGCTATCGGTCAATTTTGATTGACACAAATATTTGTATTAAAGGTTACATACTGCAATTTACAATTGGGTACTATCACAATACTGTATGTTAATGTAATCAGTATTTTCATTTCATGAATTCATTTGCAGCATGACACTGCAAGGGTATTCTTACATATACTGAAGACACAATTGCTAAGTACTTCAACAATTCTCCTTTAAGTGGTTTTTTTTTTTTCTGATAAATTTTTAACACAATAAAACCACTCCTAGTTCTGTGTGCATTTTAATTTCCCACCTTTTAAAGTGTTTAGACACTTGGAACACCTAGCATACTGAATTAATCCACAAATATTTACAAGAAAAAATCTATTTAATTTCTTTCTGTAGTAACTACCACAGGGACTATTGTAATGAAAAATTTCCCATCTTAAAGAATTAATGCGATTACTGATATAGAGAAAAAACGTAATTTATATCATCACAAACACGTAAAAGATATAATCCCATATTCACAAAAAGAATCTTTATTCCCTCTTTGAATTCTGAGACAATACAGTCTTGCCTTGAGGAGAACAGAAATATTATGAAGTACCTTAAGCAAGATAATTGTAAGAGAAAAAACTACAATTGCATTATTGTTGTGCTAAACTGTGACATACTTAAAAAGCTAATTTCTTTTATTATAATGGAATTTGGTGTGCATATCCTTTAATCTATTCCACTATTTCTTCACATTTTTACACGCAAACATACGTGTAAAGTGTTCCCCATTATCTGTACTACCTGGTTTAACAAACTGCAACAAATTTAAAACAAAAATATACTTGGCAATGCCATAAACTTTCCTAGATTTATTTTTTTAACACTTTTGGAACTATCTGAACATCCAGGATATCACAAAAATATGCAGCAAATTATAAATCTACTGCAGCTCAACTATTATTCAAGAAGATGTGATCAATAATTTATGAAAAAGTAACATTTGACATGAGTGACTGTCCCAAATTTTACCAAATACATTTCAACCAATCACAATCTTGAACTGTTTGCATCTAAGTCAAAAGCTAAGAAAACAAAAATGTATTTCCAAAATAGGACTTTCTACAGCTGTGTTAAAGTGCATTAACTTTTAAAATTCAGTACAGTCACTCTTCAATTATTCCTTTCAATTAAATAAATTTTAACAAAGAAATTAATCTGCTGTGTCTGGGCATTTCTCTGTCCCACAGAAGCAAACATTTTCGTCACTCATTCTCCTTTAAAAAGCAAATTTAACAAAATTACTAAGACAAAAAGGATGACCTAATTAGCACTAAGTAATATTTAAAGCTTTAATATATAGTACACTCTTATTTCTACCCCTATCTTCCAAAGCTTTATACACACTGATATTGTTTGATTTGTCTGGCACTATTACTGCTTAAGCATGCAAATTCATACTGTCCATTCTTTCATGCATCCAACATACACAGAAGGAACCAAACTGTTAAAGAAAATTTTCTGTCAACCTTGATTAAATGAACTGTTAGGGCAGTGGTGTCCTCAGCAGCAACCAGGGTCACTCCTGGTGACCAGAGGTCTTCAATGGAGCCATGCAAAACTGTTCAAAGGCAGTAAAGAAAACTGTCCAGAACTAGCAAGAAAAAACACTCCTATGTGAGTGAGTTCCAGGATTCTCTTAAACTCTTTTACAGAAGAGCCAGTCCCACTAGAAAACTAAAACCCTGCACAGATGCTCTCCCACTCCTCACCACTCGGGAGAGTGCAACACAGTATATAATAAGTAATAAAAATATATGCCTTGTATTTACTTTTTTCTAACTCTTAATTTCTGTTAAAGCACTGACTTACTAGTACTGTAGTAATTAAGTTCATTTTGGTTATCTGAGCAGATTTGACCAGCTTGTTATGAAAAAATATCCATCTAAATTAGAGATATTATTATTGGATTTAAAAAAAGTAGGTCACTGAAGAAACAAACCATCAACAAATATTGCCAGCTTTCTGTTTGGGAAGCAATTTCAGCACATGCCTCTCTTTGCTCTCTTCAGACCCCAGTTCCTACATATCAAAGCCTTTAAGCACACGGTGGCCCTAAGCACATGCTTACAAAAGCTTTGCTGTGTTACGACCTTCTGACTGCCACACAAGAGGATGTTCAGGACTGCTCGCAATGTAATCCCTGCAGAAACCACGTCCTCTTCTCAGTGTGCGTGACCTACTCATGGAATTTATGTCCAAAATAAAAAGATTATATGCTAAAAATCACATCATGTTGTGTCAATATAATGATAATGCCCAATATGCATCACCCTGTGCATTAGGAAGTTCCTGTGCTCAAGAAATGCCAGGGAAATCAGAAGTCATACCTATGAAAGTCAGGAAGTGCAATCAGAAGTCATACCTATGAAAGTCAGGAAGTGCAAAGGAGACTTTAGACTAATACTTGGGAAGCATCAGTTTTTCACATTTGTGCCATAAGAGGCCAATTCGCATTATAAAGCAATGGCCTACAGGTCTTCTACATGTATAACTTACTTTCTAATTAGAACAAATTAATAAAATCTCTAATACTCTCCTCTAAGCTGCCCTCATTTAGTGTTGAAAATGGTTCAGAGTTGAAATGAGTTGTGCATTTTAAAGGAGAAAAGTATATCTATGAAAGAATTTATTTCTTTGTCAGAATCAAAAGTACTAATATGGCTTTTATCACCCAAAACTGAAAACAGTCCTTTAAATAAAAAGTTTTCAGTTAATATCAGTGTTTTGGAGCCTCCCACTGGCAGCCATCACACAGATGAAGTGAACTACCAGCTGAATGGAGGGTTTTTATCCAGCAGCAATGACTATTTTGCCTTAAAAAAATTAAGATTTCTGAGTTCCTATTTTAAATGCAATTTAAAATATCATGAAGGAAAGAATCCGGCATTTATTGCGTATCTCCCAGCAGACTACTTAATGTTCAAACATCTACTATGCAAAGGTCAAATAATTTCACTGAAAGTAACAGTGACAAAAATATTATGCAGCAGTGAAAAAAATATCAGATGATCAAGGAAAAGGATATGGGCCTGAGATCTTCTTGTAAGAGTCACAATAAATTAGGTAGATTCAGTTCAGTAAGAAAGAAAATTGCAAAGTTGTGTCAGGAGAACCAGATTAAGAAAGATAATAGGTAAAAAACAAACTATACACTTTCGGCAATGTTCTTTATGAAGGAATATTTTAAAGTAATAAAGCAAATTAATTTTTATTTTAAAAAAACACAACTTTTCTTACACAAATATTACTTGCATAAAATTGAAAAAACCCCCACACGTTCAGTTGGGGAAGCTCTGAGGTATTTTGCTGCAGACAGCAACACAGACAGCTGAACTCAAAAATCCAGTGTAAGTGGTTGCAGCAGTTGTAATGCATACAGGGTCCAGGCACAGTGGGCACTCATTTGGGAATGAGACAGATTACAGTTAAAACCAGTAAGAAAAAAATTTACTCAACTGCTTATCTGAAGCAAACAGCAAAGGCTAATAGGTACCGATTTATTTTCCATTTTATTGTGCTTTTCCTTCCTTGACATTTACATCAAGTATTTTAGGCTCCCATTTTTTCTGACATAAAGAGGCTCCAACATGTGACGTGCACAGCACTTGCCAGGGGTCCTGGCTCTTCAAAGCCAAGATCTCGCTACCCACTAAAGAGAGACAGAACCAAAACCAGAACTGCCCATCTGCCTCTCTGATGCCCAGTGGATCTCTCCACACCAATTGCATGGGAAAGTGAAGGGAAGAGCACACAGCTGAACAGAAAGTGAGAAAAAAAGAATAACAAGCAGGAGTGTAGAAGAAATCTGGAAAATTAGATAGATAAAGAAAAAAACCAAAACAGAGGACAACTGACAAAAGAAGTAAGAGGCAATGGAATAGATTATGGGGAATAAGGTAAGTGCAAAAGTACAATGTGATGCTCACATTCTGGATGAGAACACAGCATTCTGCACATTACAGTGATAGCAGTTTTAGTTTGTTTTTCCTATTTTTTACCTGGGGGCTTAATATTAATAAAAAATAATAGAAATAAGAAGAAATAAAAGAAAAAATCTGATCTTGTATTCTAACCTCTATTCTAACATCAAAACCTGAATTTTGGTAACTTAAACTTATGTAACAGTAAAAAAAAAAGCTCTAGGTAGATGCTTAAAAAAATAAGACATATCCAATAAAATACCGAGTAAAGATGGAAAATAACATGCCTGATTGTTTTTATATCTGAATGAATTTCCTGTTTGCAGAAACCTCACAAAACAGGGTAGATACTAATATTTTATATACTAATACCAAGATACAATATCTCAACTATTAAATAACTTTCAGAAATATACATACGTTTTTTTCTGTGCTCAACTAGCTCAACAGCTTGCTTTGCTGAGCATTTTGAAAACCAGTTGTCCCCAAGCAGAACAGTAACCTCATTGGTGTGGACAAGTTTTCCTGGCATGAAGGCAAGAGGCCCAAAAGGTACCTGTCAAAGGCACAGAAGAAATTGCTGAAAATCACTATTAAACATAAAACTTAGATGGTCATTCAATGTCTTAGCTTTTTTTAAAAAAGTAAAATACAGAGTTAAAGAAATAAAAGTTCTACAGCAGTTATTTAATGACTAACCCTTCATAAATATTCAGATGACTGGATCCATTTGAATTTAGTACTGTACTTACAAAATTAGAGAAGTCGTATTAAACAGACAAGTTGTTCTGTCACATAAAACTACAGCACAGCTGAATGCTCGCATGGAAAACAAGTTCACTTAGAACTAACATGTAAACCTTGATAATAAAAATATTATAGGTGAGTTGCACGTTTGTTATACACAGACTATATTCATTTCCTAAAAAAAAAAGCAAGATTAGCTTTGCTAGAATTTCTAAAATACTTAAATAGGTATGGACAAGCCAAAGCTGAGTTGCTTGTCTCAGTATCTGTGTTTCTAATAGTATGTACCTAGAAACCTCAGTGTCAGTTTGTGGGGCTGCTTGCAGGATCACAAACCATGCTTAATCTCACTTCATCGTTCACCTGCATGCAGACCTCAGCCTTTGAGTGATGCTCCACTAAGCAATGCCTGTCCTCTGGTGACTGTACCAGCTCAGGAACAATACATACAACCAGAATACTTCCAACAGGATATGTTAGTGATAAACGAATTTTATAACTTTAAGAGGTTCTTCTTAAAATCTTACACTTCCATTCTAACATGCATTGCAATGTATGGGACATTGGTGGATTCTCCGTCCCTGGAGATATTTAAAAAAAGACTGGATGTGGCACTCAGTGCCATGGTCTAGCAACCGCAACGGTGGTTCAAGGGTTGGACTCGATGATCTCTGAGGTCCCTTCCAACCCAGCCAATTCTATGATTCTATGATTCTATGATCTTCCACAGCCTGCATTTTACAGATGGTGCTTGGGTAAGTCCTGTCCCTGAGAAGGAGCCCTGGCAGCCCCTCACTGGTCTCCTGTACCAGCTCACTGCATCCTTGCACTCAGACCTACTGCCTGCCACCTGCCTGGCTGCTTTTGGGCTTCAATTGCAAAGGTAATAGGAGATCAAAATCAAAATAAAGTTAAAATGGAAGTGAAAAAAACCTCAGAACCATATACACATCAAGTCTTCTCTTTCTTAGGCTACAAAGAGATCTGTCTCAGCCAGTCTGTATCACTTTCTTCTGTTTAATTCCTCAGCCACCTTTTTTATTTCCTAAGGACAGCCACTTGCTTTCTCATCACTGTTGTGCTGAAGCACCTGGCCTATTGGATCTGTGTCCCTGCAAAGCCATCTTCTCTGGTTCCAGTATCAAGGAGGGTATCAATGCTTGGAACAGTTCTCTGCAGGCAGGATCCTGACATTAAGACTATGCAGAATGTGCTTTTCCTACATGTGTACCCTTCCTGACTTGGTTTTCAAGTAGCAGACTGCAGAATTTGCCTGTTCACTCTTCCCCCAAAATAATGAAAACAAAATTGGAAACATATGAAAATATTTGGCTAACAGGATAGGAACTATTTATATACATTTAAAGTAACAGATGTGAGTTGGCATTGCTGCTTCAACTAAGAATAAGCCTTATCTAGATTTCTTAAGGGTTTTTTCTCTGCTTCAAAACAACCCAATCTTTATGCTTTACATCATGTGGCTGCACATATACACATGGTATACGGACTACACACACAGAATCCCAAGCTGCATCATTAGCACAAGAAAGGGAAACACTCTCTGTCCCCACATGGTACTCCAATGTCCTCTAACAAACAACTCAACCCTGTATGTTGAGCCAGGCTGCCAAGGAAGAAAGTCCAGCACTTCCTGTTCAGTTATGTACAGAAAAACTTCCTTTCCTTCAAAGATGCATCTTAAACTGGATCTGAGAAGGGAGGAGGGAAAAAAGAATGAGAAAAAAGTCAATTTGATCAAAACTCAGGTGAGCACAAACCTACAGGATAAAGTTTGCACGGGGAAGTGAGCAGTTGTTACAGGAGATTCAAAGCACCAGAAAAGATCACTGTGGCACTGTGAAGAAACAAAAATTAGCAGCACCTTTTTGTGGAAAAATCAATGTTCTAGAGTTTGTTTCCATGAATCAGGAAATACTTATGGCCAATTTCTTCTCAGGAAATGACTAAGTACCGTAATTCAGTCATAACTACAATTTTCTATGCAACAGATTTACATATCAAAAATGTCAGGTTCTGTGTTAGCATTTATGTCATCAGTTCTCAGCTGTTAGCTCCACTAACACTAACTAATGCATCCCAAGGAAAGAGAAAGAAACAAAAGCAAAGGTTTAACTAATATTATAATAAATGCAACATTACAAAGTACTACTACTACATGGCAACCTAAATAACAATTCACCACTGCAAATACCTGAGTTACCAGAACTTTTACCCCATTTTCTTGTGTGCACTTCACTGTACATACCATGATATCGTAGGACAGTTTATCGGGCAGCGTACGGAGTCGTTCCTGAAGAGCCTCATAATCACTCTCTACCTTCTTCCTGTTGACAAATTCAAATCAATTCAATTTCATACCTAAAGTAGAGTTAATGTTTTGTCTGCTAGTAAATCAACAACACACAAAAAACCATAGAAAACTAGACTATTTTACTCTTGCAACATATATAGTTGAAAGATTAATAACTTTCTTATAAAAGACTTGGGATGAAAAACATAATAGCTAGATTATTTTAAAATAATGTGTATTAAAATAAAATCATTAATTTACGTTGTGTATGTCTCTTTCTGAATTTGAATTTTTTTATGGAGCAAAGAATCAGTTCTTTCACTAGGATCTGGCATATCTCACTCCTTGTCACCTTCAACAGTGATACCACCATCAATATTTAGAAAATAACTGAAAATTCAGTTTATATTTCATAAGAGGCAAATTTTTCAAATTATCACTCGTAATAAAGAATTCATAACCTTGGTGTGAGCTGACCTAAATGGGTAAAATTTTAATTAATTCTGATTCTCATGTAAACTTAGTGTTCCAACCAAGAGTCAACACTCCTGAAAGATGGCTTGACTGCCAGGATTCTGTTGCATCTTCAGACTCTGACAAGGAACAACATGGAGAAGGAACATCCCCTCTGTTCCTTCCCTATCCAAATTGTAAATAAGGCTCATGATACATGTTGCTACCCTAGGCAGAAATGGCTTGGTGAAGTATTCTCACAGTAGACACCTGAATCTTCAGAGGATTTTGCAAGATACAGCATTTCAGTTGCTGCAGGGATATTCCTTTGTGTGGAAAACAAAACACTTCCTCTAAAAAAGCCTTGATTTGTGAAGACATTCTTAAATACTTAAATTTGGCTGCAACAAGTCTTTTAATAGACCACTACCTGAAGATGTCTGCAAGATGGTCAGCAATCAGCTCCTGCATGAAGAAGCTGGTATATGAATGTCAAGTTTGATGATACTGTTTACTTCTACTTCAAAATAGTAAACATATATATGCCAGTAAACTCTGCAGTAAAAGGCAACTGAAAGCATGGAGCAGCACACTTAACAATGCTGACCCAAGATGCAAATTACAGGGTTTCTGAGGATTATTCAGGAAAGCAATCTATAAATGTGCTGAAAAATGAATGTCAGAGTTGATAACACAACTCTCAAAATATTATCATTGATTTTTTTAGATTCATAGGCAGAGTGAAATCTTCTTCAGCATTCGTTATGAAAAATTATCTGATACTCCTATGTTTTGACTTATTTGCTTCCACAGTTGAACTTTGCTGTTATTCATCCTACATTATATCTGGAGTACTTTATGTTTTCAGTTGCTGAACTGGTCCTGAAAAAAGATCTTGGGTTTTTTATGCCACTTGGACATTGAAACTGTATTCCATGTAACTGATTAGCAAAAGATGCTTGCTGCTGCTGTAGTTTATGATAGATTTCTCCCAGACATTTTAGGCAAGTTTCTCTATCCACTCTCTACATCAAAGTGAAGAATAATTCACTTCCTTCAAAGAAAAAGGACAAGCCCATGAATCCTAACAAAGCTCACTGAGATTTTGGGGGGGAGAAGCAGTATGATGACAACTTGGTGTCAACAATACTTATCAATTATTGATTGATACTTGCAGACTCCAGCCTTTGCCTCACAGAGATCTGTATTTGAGAAATGGACACTGATGCCCACAAACTGCCCATTGAAATGCATGACCCCCAAGCCAAAGGCCTTGCCTGTGTCTCCAATGCAAAGGGAAAGGAATGGTATGAAAATCCCACCACCACTCACAGCAGGATTAAATTTTTCCATAGTTTTATGGCTGACAGGCACTCAACATTTCTTCACTAATCTAAAAAGAAGATACTACCTCGATGGTCTGACTCCTGCCTGTTCCTGAATAACCTGACGAGGGCAGTGGAGCCATCCCTTCCTACAAAAGCTATTTTGCTTTACAGAGCAAAGTATGTTTCTTTTTTCAGTGTAACTATTGCCCTTTGCTGATTAAACCTTCACTATAGGAATCTATAAACATATGGACACATCCTGAACTGGACCATCAAGATAAGGAAAATTAAAATCAAAATCAATCCTTTTAATTAATTGGCCTAAACCAGCACTATTTAAGGAAGGAGGCTGACCCCCTTCACCTATAGGAGATGGTGACATGAGCTCTGGGGTGTGCTGGTGCTCAGTCCCAATATGCACTGAAGAACCAAAGAGAACAGAGAATGAGTACTGGGACTCCAGCTATGAACATGTCCCTGGCAGGGTAAACACAAGTCTAGATGTTTAGATCCATTTGGACTTAATGGCCTTAGAAATACCCTTCAAGAACTGTACTAAAAATGAAAAAGAAAATAATTTAATGGAAATATACTGAAGCTGAGCGTTTTAAAACCCTATTGTTATTCATCCAATTCTATTTAACATTCTTCTGTGTCACTGACTACTTAAAAAGGTCTTATATGAACAAATTACTCAGTTGAAATGAGCACTCAGCTCTTGCGCAATCAAGATCTAAACAAGGGTACTAATTTTTAAATAATGTTTTGTAAAGTAAAGATTGTATGGATGCTGTATAATAAACTGCTTTTCTACACAAAAAGTATCAGTAAGTTAGGTTTTTCATTTGACATACTATACTCAAAACCCCCAAGTTCATGGGGCCATGGTCAGAGTTTGCACAAAAACAAACACTGGAGAAACTCCTCCTTCCACAGACACCCCTTCTACCCCACAAACCTCAGCAATTTTTTTAAGAGGAAGCAAGAGTTGTAATTTTGTAAACTTTAAAAAATCCGTTTGAATTTTAAGGCTTTCTGTAAATTAGTTCATTTCTGAAAAATACCATCTCTTAGTGAAGGAACAGGCATGCAGAATTTCACAGGGGATGAAACTGGTATGGACACTGCAAACCTCCTGAGAAAGTATTTGTGCTGAGGATATTCTGCCTGACTTCACTACAGCAGAACCAGTAGGCACTTCAATAATATTTCCCTTATTGAAAATTAATGCAGTCTCTGAATTTTAAACATAAATGAAACATATTAGTTTTAGATTATTTTTGCGAGCCAATAGTCAGAATTTAATATGATGATGTGTATAGATTGCCTTGATTTTTTTTCCTCTTATCCAGTGCTTGCAGCCTATGTGCATTTAAACTAAAAACATTTGATACACACTAAATATAAATTATTTGCTTGGAGATCTTTCAGGCATGAAGAAAAAGCCTCTTAAAATAAATTTAAAATATTATATGCTTGATGGTGTATAACCAAAGGTTTAATCTCACCACTAAAGGGGCAGTTGCTGTGATTCTGCAATAACCCTGCAGACAATAATCAAGACAGCTCCTGTTGTTCTCTCAGTAACATCATGGTAAACACAGCATGGATATATTGTAATTTGATACCTGTAAGATCAACTGTTATATCTCACAGTAACTCATAATATAAGATTTCATCCACCATTAAATATACATTTTCCTCAGATGCCATACAAAACTATTATTTACTAAGTATGTTTTCTATTAACCACAGATTGCCAATGAAGAAGAAGGTGCCCAGATAATAATTTTTTTACAAAACAAACTGGATTTTTCTAGGCATTTTCTAGGTAACTAAGCTTTATCACATACTTTACTGGGGAAAAAGAAGAAAACATCACTTTCATATTGTTTTAGCAGATTAAGAGTGGTAGCAGTTATTTCCCAAAATTTCCCTACTTGTTCCATAGTTAGAAACAAAACAAAAAGAATAATTAATTCTACCCCAGGAGTACCTTTTCACCAACCAGGCAAATTCATATTTCGTCCCACAAGATTACTTGAGGAAAAACGAAGAATACACTGGGTATTTAAAACATAAGTATAAACACTAAGGTTCAGTGTATTTGTGATTTAAAGTTATGATATCAATGGAAAATATATGTATTTTAAGTAGAGTACAGTGCAACAATTCTCAGCTACTGCTAATTATAATCCCCAAAACATGCTAGTAGGATTTTGCTATCATTAAAATAAATAGCACTACTTTAGTAAAATATAACTAGGTTACTCATTAGTATTTCAGGAATGTAATCAAACATTTTTCACTTACCAGTGCTGGATTTTTTCTTGGCAGCTAGTGACCACCTGTCATTAAAACAGATAACTACTCGTGAAAAAAAGAAGGGTAAGCACACAGCTGCAATGTCAATGCATCAGAAACTAGCACAGCAGCTTTACAGATTTGGTGGTGTCTCTGTATACATTTTTATTTGTCAGTGCAAAGGCATGTGAATGGTAGTTCCTAAGCAGCGTGCTTTATCACACACTAATGCAGACTGATAACCACAGAAAAAATTACAGCTTTTCAATTCTTATTTTGGTACAATACCTGCTCCATAACTATTAGGTGACACACAATATAAGATAAGCAGTAGTTTGTGCAATCTGCAGATCTATTTTCAGTCTTACATGTTTGCAGAGTAAGAAAACAACGTAAATTATAACAAGACATCAATGAAACTTCCATACTCAGTCATTAAAAAACAAAACCAAATGAAGCCCACAGCACCAGTAACATTTTTTCCTTTATCAGTACATCAAAAAATGTTGCACAGTACATTTCAAATTGGAAAAGCACAAATTAATTTTGATATGTTTAAATACAAGGATATATGACACCACTATAGGTTGCTGGCTAATCTTCTGTACTTTCTGGGTGCCAAAAAATTGAAGTTTTATCTGAATATTCCACTTATTTCTTTATACAACAAGCTTTCCCAAGAGATCCAAAATAACTTACATAATAAAGTACCTTGTTAAAATGAGATTTTTTTTCTTTTTAACTGTATTTTTTGAATATGTAGATATAGCAAAAAGACAAGATGCTGAAACCTGTGACCCTCTCTGCCAGTTACAGAGATTATGTCTTTCAAAACATATTCTGATCTCTGAATAATGGTTACCAAAAATATAACACAAACAATTTCATTCAATTATATGAAATGCAATGAAGCCATGATGCAATTAAATATGTCTAGACATCTTCTCAATATAAGCATTTTTGAGATTTTTTTTTTTACAAATTTTGTTTTTCCTATAGCCAAAATAATGCTAACATTTGAAAGCAATTAATGAGAAAATTTGCAGAGAAAACAATAACATACATTCAAGTACCACTGAAAGCACTGGAGCAGATAATTCTTTTTTTTCCCCAAACAACAGAATGAAAGACAATTTTTTTTTTCAGTTAGCATATGTGCAGCTATTACAGAACAGATCTCAGAACCTGCACTCCCTACTCATATATGAGTGAAAAAAAAAAAATTGGACTACTTTGTGAGCTAATGATACTTTTAACAGAGTACAGTACTTAAATGAAAAGGATCAGGTCTACGTTTGTGATTACATTATATCATAATCCATCAGGAAAATCTGCCAGGGAGCTTGTCCTGCATAAGCAAAGTTTAAATTTATCATTTGCTTTAAACTCCTATAAATCAAATGACTAGCAAATATTTTCTTTAAGGTGCAAACTAAGTACTTTTAAGGTTAAAAGCAAATATCCAGACTTCTACAGGACATCAACTCAAAAATCTAGCTCATACTATTAAGCCCATTTCAAGAGTCAGGTTTGCAAAAAGGAATACAGCACAGCAAGGCTTGGTAACAAAGCTAACACACAATGGAGCCCCCCACAAGAAAGTAAAAGTCAGAGCCTGTTCTATCAGCACCCTTCATTCTTTCATATTTGGTAGCAATTGTGAAGTACACAACATAATTAAGCATACAGAAACCTTTATGAGATCTTCTAAGAAAGTTACAGTTTAATTGTCCCACTGCAGATGAAGACAGAAAAGACAGAAAGCCTTCCATTCCATACACATGACTTTCCATGCATGAAGTGAGCTAAAAGCACAAAAAGAAAAGCCCTGAAAACCGTAAGAGCAGCATGTTCATTAACCTCTACATGATAATCCTTTCATAGCTGCATATTAACTAGTTACATATTCACAATCATTTACATTATTTAGAAGACCTTCTATGAAAATTTCCAGGCTATATCCATTAGCTACAATGTTAAAGGTTACAGAAGATAGTCTACTTAATGTTGCCAGGAAGCTTTTTTAATTAGTAAATATGTAAATTGGGCACATATGCTTTTTATGTTTTTAAAAAGTAGTCCATCAGTAAAGCACCATAGAGGCATATGCTGTTTCCATCACCCTTTATCCTCTAAAAAAAAAAAAAATCAATAACACCAATCAATTTTAATTTAATTCTTCTTCTTTGATATAATCTCTCTTGAAGGGATACTAAAGGGTGGAACCAACAACAAACCTTTTCATTTCAGTGGCCAGCATAAAATGAGACCTTTTACAGAAGTGCTAAAAGATACCACCTTAAAAATGTTCCACATAGCACTTCTGGAACTGAATTCTATTTTAAAAAATAGAGAATAAATATTGAAAAATACATGGAGATCAATTATGCATATTTCCTTTATTAGGTCAGTCCCACTGTTTGGATAACAACTGTTCTTACCACAGCAAAGAAACAAATGGATAAATATATGAACACATCTTTGATTCCTTGCCTTTAATCAAACACTGGAAAATCATTAGTCTATCTTCCACACATAGTTTATATCTAGAGTTACAATTAAAGAATGAAAATTCCTTTCAGAGTAAATAAAATAAATGACCTGTTTGTTCATTTGAGTTCAATTTGTCTGGACATCTAGTGCTACCAACGATGCATTACTTTTAAGACGTTGTAGTGGAAGTGGTAGCAATAAACTCTAAATTCTCCCCTTTTAGGCATAAAAATGCATGAGTGTGAATGTATGCAGTTATCAATGGCTTATCTGCATACTAAAATATTTATTAAACTAGTCTTGCAGCAAACTTAACATTACCTAATCATGGGGCTGGTTATTAAAACAGGATCCACTGTTGGAAAACACATTCCATAGTCTTAAAAGAAAGCAAATGGGCAAATACCTCGTTTCCTTCCTTTCCTCCAACAGCAACTTCTTAAAATTTTGTGTTTCTCAAGCCCCTGACCAGATACAAACCTGAGAGACCCACAAGTGAGACCCCTGGGAGTGCACACACCTCTGTGGGCCTGCAACCCCAAATGTAATTCCTTCTGGATTAAAAACAAAACCATTACAAGGAGTAATGGTTTTATGCTGGAGGAGGGTAGGCTTAGGTTAGACATTAGAAACAAGTTCTTTAGTGTGAGGGTGGTGAGACATTGGAACAGGCTGCCTGGGGAGGCTGTGGATGCCTCATCCCTGAAGTGTTCAAGACCAGGTTGGATGGAGTTTGATGGGTGCTTTGAGCAACCTGGTCTAGTGGGAGGTGTCCCTACCCATGCAAGGGGCATGGGATGATGTTTCAGGTTTTTTCCAATCAAAGCCATTCTATGATTCATTAAAGCAGGAAATTATGCATTGCTTGCTCTCATTACTACCAGGCTGAACTATTCAAAGGGAAGTGTATGTTATGGCTTTCAGGGAATCTCTTGTTTCCAGGTTTCAATGCAGAGTGACAGCAGAGTGACAGCAGAGCAGAAAGATGAGCTTTAGAGCTACAAATCACTTCCCAGGTGTCCCCCCATTCCACGGTGCCAATATGAACACCAGGCAGCTAGAAGGCTGGTGACTCCAAATCACCCCCAAAAAACTCATATTGTCCAGCCAAAGACTTCATTAGCTATCTGAAGGCAGAAAATTCATTTTCTCTATAATAATTTCTTTCTTTCTAATCTATTGATTTCTATTCCACCTTCTCTGGCATCTTCCATCTGAAGAGCTCAAAAACTTTTCTGTGAATTACAGTGTACAGCACTTCAGAAAAGCACTGCAGCTACTTTTGCGGGCTGAGTAACATCACCACTAACACTGGTCAGGAACAGGGCTAGAAACAGAAGTCAGATCTAACTCAGCACCACACACTACACTCAGCACAGTGTCCTCGGGAATGAAGGCAGGCAAAAAGGAGAGGCTGTAGCACCTGTACGTGCCCATGGGCCTCTAACTTGATCTACATTATTCTACCTTTCCCCATCAGGTTCTCACCCTCATGCACATCTTTGTTGAAACTCATTTTTCCTTACCTATAGCTTCTGCACATGCTCCTTGCTAACAGCTGAATGTAATGGATGGTGCATGAATTGCCCACTCTCCACTCTGAGACTATTTTATTTGCGTGGCTCTTGAAGGTGGAGAGCGTGTAGATGAATGTCTCTCTACTAAGTATCTAGGCACTGCCTACAAAGGTGAGAGGTTTTAGCACACTGAGGGTCATTCTTCTCTCATCCATTCTGCACAGCACTAAGGCAAGCCTCCAACTCAGTATTTTATTTATGTCTCAGCTCCTGAAATATTATAAGCAACAGAGCTGTAGATAGTTTCCAGTACTGACTGTAAACCTGCTGCATCTGAGTCACACAATTATGTTCAAGTCTGAAGAACAAAAAACTGGTGTTCTTAAGATGGAAGTTAATTTCAATGCATATTATGAAATAAAAATGCCCCTTCAGATTAGGTGTTCCTAAATGAATGAGAGGCTATTTCCATACTTGTGGGTATGAACATGGAAATCTGCTGCATGGCACAAAAGCCATGTTTCTGCTTAAACAAACTGCAAGTGAGACATCTAAGAGGCCAAGTAACTGCTGTTTGTACATGCATACTGGAGTATTTTGCTGCAAAACTGTGCCTCACAATCTAGCTGGTCTTCTGAAATTAGAAGCTAGGGACACAGATCTAATCCCAGCTCTGATTCTATTTCTTCTATATGGCCTTGAGCAAATCACAACCTCTCAGTCTACATTTCTTCATCTGCAAAATGGGGATAATAGTATTAACCTACCCACCTCAGAGTGTTTAATGATGATTAATTAATGTGAGAAAAGCACTCTAAAGATGTAAGAGCACTATATAAGTGATAAAGCATTATTTACCACTTGAAAAGTAATCTGAATAAAATCAGATATGCAAGTAATTTGTTTACATGTAGCAATAATATAATTTGTGACTATTTAATCTTGAATTAGTCTCACTTTAAACATCCCTTTCAATCACATTTCCAGTTACTTAAGGAGAATGACAGTATAGAATACTTTTTGTGGAAGCAGAGCAAGTAATGAGGTGGTAATTAAAGTAAGAGTCTAATAAAGTCTAAAACCAATGATTTGCCTTCAGGACACTGTCCCTGCCATTTGGGACTGTGTAAATATCTCAGTCTCGACCTTGGTTCTGTACTTCAGAACCTTCCTTGAACTACACTGGAAGTGTATGTTGGTTTTCTGAAATGCAGATCCATGTTTGCAAGGCTTATGATAAATCCAAGATAATTTCCACTACTGACCTAATTCAGATGACTCCAACTCAGTTTAAACTGCTTAACCTTCTACATTCAACTGTTTACTGCAGTTGATAAACGCACCTGAGTTGCCTCCATCTGTAAATGTTTGCAGTATCAAAACCTGCTCTGCCATGCAACTCATGCATGAGATTTCTCTGTCACACCTCCAAAACTTAAAGTTTACCAATGAAATAACCAGTTCACAGCATGACTTCACATTACAGAAGAACACTAATAGGTGGTCAAATATTTAATCATCTCTCGGTAACAAGGATGTAACAAGCCACTCGCAAAATAAACATATAAAATTAATTTTCATTTGTTCCTCTAGGAAACTACACACTACTTGCCTAAAACACAGCAACCACTGATGAAGACAGAATTAACATTTACACAACTGTTTTTCCTAGAGCCTCATCTTCAATCAAAGTATGAAATAAAACTATTAAAAGTTCTTCAGTCTGCTACTGTATGATCTAATGGAAAAGGAAGCAAGCATTCTGAGCTCTCATATTCATTTATTAAATCATACTACTCAAAAATAATACATTTCAACAAATTATTAACATAAATTCCCCTTTAGGTGCAAACTTTTGCCTTTTGAAGAAAAGTATTTGGGAAAAATACTGAAGGAAAGGAGACTGAAAGAAATTTGAATCATGGCAAACATTTTTTCTAAAGAAAAAAGTACTTTAAAATATAGCCACAATTTTTACCTTTCCCTACAAGAAAACAACTGCAGATTTACTATTTTTTATATTAATTGTGTATAACGAGTGGGTATCTTGGTTTTGCAGAAAAAGTAGTACATAACTATTATTTATCAATAAATACAAACTAAATTCTGACCAAAATTATTTTTGACAGCTTAAAATTCAGATGAAACATATAAGAATTTAAATCAGTCAGAGAATGCCTCATCTCCTCTATCACAGCAATTCTGCCCTCTCAAAATTATTTTATGTTGTGACCACTGCTGTGTTCATATGTCACAAATAACTTACTGTTACCTTGCAGTACCTGGACACACACACGTAAGGGTGGCAGCCCCCTCCCTTTTGACAGCCAGGCAGGCAGGGTCAGCTCACAGGAGCCAGCACCCTTCTTCCCTGCCTCCAGCCATGAGTTCCCAACTCCTTCATACTGTTCTGCTGCTTGCCAGTCCCCTTTAGGAGTCATTTCAGCTCACAGGTCCAGCAAAAGTCCCAAAGGCAGCAGGACATTTTCTGTGGAGTTAAATTAGCCCTAAACCACCTGAACTGGTGCTAGTGAGGTACAAACTGGAGTAAGTTCTTGTCTCTCCCTAGTAGCAATTCAGTATCTGTGCCATGTAACCTCATCTTTAAGACAGAGCTAAGGAACTTACGACTTAATATTTTAGCTTACTGCAGATAAACGTATTCCTGTATCTATACCTTATCCCAACTATCTCAGGTACTGGAAGAGCAGCAGACAAAAGTAAGCACAGAACTCCCAGACCTTACTAACCAAACATCTCAAGCAGGTTTTGCAAGTTTTGATGCAGCCTATGCTGTAACAACTATGCTGCTAGCAATACTTGAGTTAACCAGTTTAGAGTCGTCATAAGCCATGGCACATGTCTCCCAGACATACCTTCAGGCTGTGCTTCAACATTCAGCTGCAGTCCTGAGTAAAGAAGCCATCATCCCTCTCCCTGTCTCCAGCTACCAGGGTTACCCTTCCAACCCTGACAGAATTGGCTGGCAGACATTTGTGATGCTGCACAATCAACAGCATGAGGGAATCACACTGAATGAAAAATAAACTGGAAAGGAAAGAGAAGCAAAAGGAGGCAACAACAAAGTTTGCTTTTAAGCTGGATCCCAACCCAGGCCACTGAGCAGTGTTACAAATGTGCCATCCTCAAAGGCAGAAGCAAGCCACAAAAAAAAACCCTAAGGTTAAAAAACTGTTAAACAAATTAAAGTCATCTCCTTCCTGGATAACTCATTAATGAAACTGACGAACAAGCAACTCAGACTGTTGCTCACAACTGTTCCTAGCATGAGCATGGCCACAATTCAAAGGGTCAGCTGTGCTGGCATTTGACATGACCCTTTTGGCATGTGTTACTGGATTCCTCTTAACCCCCAGAGGTCTGATCACAAGTGTTAGTACAAGAGTGGTGAAGGGATTCAACCTTCTTACGACAGTGAAACTGCAGCCTCTGCTAACAGCCAAGAGGAACCACAAAACCAGCAACCACACAGTGCAGCTCAGTGTCCTAAAGCTCCACTACTAAACAGAACAGTCTTAGGGCCATGGTTGCTGCTCTGAGGGCTCAAGATCGCAAGCTCTGAGCTAGCATATCCATCTGCTAGGCTGGGGCTTCAGATAAACACAAATTACAAATTTACCACCTCAAAGGGGGAAAGAAATGTCCATGAGGCATGAGGTACCCAAGTCAATCTGAGAAAATAGGTCACAAGCATGATTTCTGGAACAGAGACCTGCAAAGATATTAGAGATATTAAAGATGGCTCTAAAACAGTACTCTGGTTACTACAACCAGAGAATCTGTAGAAAGACAACTTAGCAGCATTTAAATTTTGTGGATATAATCTCAACTACACATTTTAGTTACTGAAGAGGCAACACATACACAGACATGCCCAATCCAAAATAAAGGTAATGCTCTTTAAACTGTGAGTAGTTAGACTTGAATTACCATTTTAAAAAGCCTTATTTAGGATCAGTTAATTTATTTCACAATTCTTAACACTATATAAACCATGGGTGACTGCAAAAAGTAAAAATGATGATCAATTGACACTGGAGGAACAGTAAGCATTACATTGAAAGCTTCCACATAGTAACAAAATTTAGACCTTTTACTTGAAAGAAGCACATAAGAAAACATTATTGGAAGACATTATAAAAAATGAAAGGACAGGGTGAAGTGGATGTCACTACAGGTTTCTTAAACTTCAGCTAGGACCTTTTAAGGAGGAGTATGTCAAACCATGCTTCAGACACTATGTTAACTCCTCTCAAACAATTACTGTCCAAAATGAAGTCCTACTGCAATGGTGTTTCATTCCCAGGCTTTCTCTACATTCTGCTAACATGGATGCAAGCTGGAAGAAGTGCTATACCCTGAGAGACACTGGACTGGAAAGCATGTGGAATCTCATCTGCTGAGTCTGCAAGCAAGCAGTTCCAGATTTCTAGTGGCCCCTGCAGCAGCATGAAGTGCACATGATCTTACTCAGTTTTGCTGCTCTTTTTCAGACTGGAGGAACAGCTTTAACACTGCCAAGTTACTGATTTCGTAACACAGATATTACTTGAATAAAACTTAAGACAGAAGCAGCTAGCCCCAGAAGTAACTCACACAGGAAGAAAATAAAAAAAATTTAAAGGAGCATAAGTTCAGAATTCTGTGATCTGTTTCCTTGTAACTCACCTATAAATTGTTTAACTGTTAAAAAACTTCAGCTACTCAGGATCTTGAAAACAACTTGGCAATTAAAGATCATATAGCCCCACCATCTAAATTCATAAATATTAAGAATATGTCATAACACACAGTGGCCAATGAGTTACAGTAACAGCTGCACTGAATCTAACTGTGCTTTGATGTCATGCTGACTGACAGGAGATTCACTTCCTTGTTCTAATTTTCCAACAAGGAAAATAAAAAATGTGTTTAGCAGTGCAATGCAGGGAAAACAAAACAAAACAAACCTAATAAATAAACAAACACACCACCACCCCAAAACATAACAAAACCAAAAAACAACTGTTGCCAGTAACACTGGAATCCTTTAGATTCTCCATGCCTGTGTTTGCACTCTACAAATGTCTCTTGGGTCTAATTGGTTCTGTAATGTCTCCCATTACATGGATCTTCATTGCACTGCTCAGGAGCTATAGAACACATCAGCCCATTGCAAATTCGCCATCTACACAAGTCTCACCAAACGATATGGATTTGACTTGTCAACTTCCTATCAGTCAGTAATCCCAACCCATTTGGCTATAGGATTAAACATATATCAATTATCATGTTTAAATGCAGGCTCCACAGCACCAGAATCGACCTTTTTAAATATTCATTTAATAATTCCTGTACTAACTTGCAATAGATTTAGCACAGTATTTTCGGCTAACATATATTGCTTTTGCAAGTAATCCATGATACATACGTTATATTCTTCTTACAGAAATATTCAAAACTTTACACAGGCACTGTGCTTCCAATGATGGTCTTTATCATGAAAATTACAAGATATTCTTCTATAATTTATCCCCAAGATACACATTCTAAGTCATGTTTTTATACAAAGTGCCTTTAGTGGGAGCACTGAAAATTGCTTTTAACATTTTGGTCTTACTATCACTACAAATTAATAAGATGAAATCTGTCCAACAGCCAAGCACTCCTAAACAAGAATTAAAATTACTTTTCACCAGGGGTCCTAAACCTGGAAGTTTCAGTCTCAATCAGATTAGAAAGTCATGAACATCCTGTTCTTTTAATATTTTTAAACAGGAAGGAAGCCTCGGTTCACGTGGTCTCCTTTATCAGCAGCCCTTTAGCACTTAAAAGCTCAAAATCATAGCTGAACCAGGGTTGTACAACAGCCTGGATGTTAAAATAACCAACCCCGATTCAAATATTCTCTTTAATTCTGCAGATGTAGAATGCTGAATTTCACTACTGCACTAAGGGTTGCCTTCACACTAACAAGAATTAGTAGGTTTCTTTATGCTCAGTCATCATGGGGATGACACAACACCACAGCAATAAAAATAATTGTATGTGTTTGCTCAAATGCCAGTATATATACATATATATATATATACATACACACCCTTGTATAGAGTTCTGGCTAAATAATTCTACTATTTGTTGGGATGCTCTTACTACTATTACTAGTTTAATAAAGTACTGGAAAACAAATTCTCCTTCATCTTTGTGCTAAGACCAAAACATGAGCCCCCAATTTCAATAATTTTGTGAGAAAAATATGAATCTCTGAAGAGGCAGCTGAAAAGACCTGCTCCATCTTAAAATACAGTATTTTTGTAACTGAAAACACTGTCGTAATCCAATTATATATATTCACTGCATAGAGGGAAAAGCCTACTGTATCTTCATTGTGACACTCCATTGTAACCAAGATATGTAGTTCTTTAGAATAATTTCATATTGAAGTGCTCTTTCTTTTTTTTAGCCAATTTGCAGAAATTATGTAAAGTTTCCCAATGATAAAATATAATTTTGGTACACCAGCCTAACAGAGGCTTAATTAATGGTCTCTTGGGCCTCTTTTCTGCTGGAGCAGATCTGTTTAAGATGAGTCTTAAACTTGCTTACAGAGAGGTCTTACCATGAACTGGGAATAATTCTACGACAGACACTCACACATTAGACCTGACTGGCACTAATCTACCAGAGAAATTATTCTTCACCAAATTCTGCTACCTTGAAAATTAACTGAAGGTGTCCAAGCAAATGAGTTACTATCACCAATTATAACGTGTTACTATGCAGGTAGAATGGATGACATGGTGTATTCCAGCAGATCCTCTTACTCTCCTTCCATAGTAATGGTTGGTTGGATGTGCAGACCTCTGAGTAATGACCTAGTGTGCTACTCAAATGTAGGCACACTTTTGTGGTGCTCCAAACAAGGCAGAGTTTTTACACAACATACAAGTTATAATAATTTCTCAGTAATTTCTCTTACCTACACAAGTGTTTGACAAACCAATACACACTGAAAGTAAAGCCCTCCATTAGCCTTGAGGAGCTCTAATGTGCATCTTTGATGTAGCTTTGAAAAATTTTAGTCATATGAGAAAAATGAGTAGAAAAAATTAAAGGTGTGCAGACTGAGCAAATGTGCTTGGGCAAAGTGACTGTGAGGTCCATGGTGACTGCACCCACAGAGAGCACACTGCAAGGTGGGGATCGATGGGCTCCAAACCACAGCCACTAACCCAGCAAGGCCCACTCACCTCAGCTCGGGTATCAGTGTAGCCTGCAGATAAAGGTTATCACGAGTTTCATACTGTGGCCACGTGTGGAACTCTCAGGATTCATTTCCACGGGGGGAGGCCGACTCTTTCAAACCCATTTCAAACACAATCTATGTCGTTTTTAATGCAAGCCACTAGACATTTTTCATTTTGATACACCTACTCCTCAGGTTGGCCCACAGGACGAGCCAGCTCAGAGACACCCGCTGGGCCTTGAGCGGGGCCTACGTGCAGGACCACGTTAAAAAACGGGAGACCTGGGCCTGCGGCTGGAAAACCCACAGAAACGGGGGAAGGGGATGAAAAACAGGGGCACAACAGCTGTGCTTATGTAACCGTGACGTCCCGCAGGGACTGCCGGGGCAGCGGCCTTCAGGCTGTGGAGGGACAACCCGGTGCCCCCCGGCCGCCTCCCAGGCAGCCGCCTGCCGATCCTAGAGGCCGTCGCGGCAACACCAACACGCTAAGGGGCCCCGCACCCCGCCCGCCTCCCCAGCGCCCCTTCTCCCCGCGGAGGCGTCACACGGCGGAGAGGCCCCGGCCCAGTCCTGCCGGGCCCTGAGGGAGCTGCGGGTCCGTTACGGGATCACCCCAACCCCCTGGCCCGGTCCCGGTCCCGGTCCCGGCCCGCCTCGACCGCCAAGCGTGACGTCACTGCCGTCACGTGCCCGCACGCAGGCCGCGGCGCGTGCCGCCCGGGGGCCACCACCTCGGGGGGGCTCCCCCAATCCCCCCCGCACGCCCCCCGCCCTCCTCCCCCAGCGGCCCCGGCCCGGCCCAGCCCAGCCCGGTGCGGCGGCCGCGGCCTTTACCTTCTCCTGCTCCTGGCGGAGGCGGCTCACCATCTCGGGGCTGAGCGGCGAGGTGCCGCCGGGGGCCTCCATGCCCGCCGGGCCGGGCCGGGCCGGCAGTCTCTGAGGGAGCCGCTCCGCGGCGCGAGGAGGGCAGCGAGAGGGAGAGGGCGGCGGGGCCGGACCGGACCGGACCGATCCGCTCAGCAGGGCGAATGAGTCCTATAGAAATGTTTGTGGAGGGCGAAACGCCGGCTCCAGAGCCGCATCCACGCGGGGGCCGCCGCCACCTGGGCCCGGGGCGCCGCTGCCGGGAGAAGCATCTCACACTCGCATTCTGGGCCGCGCCGCCGTCTGGGCCCGGCTCCCGCTGCGCCGGCGGGCCGGGAGAGCGCCGACTGCTCGGTGCCGGCCGCCTCCTGCCGCCGCCTGCCTGCCTGCTGCACTCTGGGTAGCCACCCAGCCAGCCAGCCCGCCAGGCGGCCCGATGCGCCCGCGGGAGGCACCCGGCTGCGAGCCGCGAGAGGCGGGCGCTCCCCACCCCCTGCCCGGCCCGGCTGCCGACGGCTCCCCCCGCCGACGTGGGGGTTCGGCTGATACTGCCTGGTTCGGTTTCACACACACACGCAACCGCAGGGACCGCAGGCGCGGGTGCCCCTGGCCCTGTTGGGAGCACAGGCCCAAGGCCCTTAGGCCCTGGGTTCAGAAAACTGAGGCATCGGTTTGTCAAGTGTTCTGATGGGCTGGGTGATCCTAGGTGCGCCTGAACACAACAGCGTGGCGTTTACAAACAGGGAAGGGATGTCGCAATAAGCGGTCTCGGAATGCCTGCTCTGCAGAGTTTACATAGTCAGGGCGTCTGACAGTGAATAAACAGTAAGTTGCTGTAACCCGAAGGATTGCAAAATATTGTGAGATTCAGTGAAATCCCTTCAGTCAGTGCTCAGGCTGCCTACCTGGAAAAGTTACTGCATGGGAAGCAAGTGGCAGAGAGCCACTCTTGATTATAATATGCAGTAAATTCATCAGCTGATTTCATGAATGGCATTAGGCACGTCCAAAGTAACACACTGATAATGGAACAGAGCCATACTTGAAGGGCACTGCTGAAAACCTGGATAACTTTATGTGGTGTTTATCAGCTGCAGCAACTCTGGCAGGTGTATTTTAACATCTCATAGGTGGGTTCAGTTATAGATAGACCTGATAACTGCTGCACCTTTCCCTTGGGTGAATAGGGATTTGTGAACACCCAGCATAGGTATTTGCCAGAAGAGTAGCAGGGCTTATATTGTGTTCCTCACAGGCACTGGAAGGCACATCCTAAAGTGGAGACACAAAGGTGCATTTTCCCTACCTTTAGATCAGTGGTTTCCTTCTTCAAAAGAAACATCAGTTTATTCCCATGAGCAAAACTAACCCTGTATACCCCACAAAACAACTGCTTATGTTGCATAGATGGTATGTTACGTGCTATGCACTTTTCTGTGTCCATGTTCCCATCCCCCTTAAAGAGCTTGTTAAAGCTCTACAGATGAGGAATTTAGAAACAATTTTCAAAGCATGGTTACTCAAGCTGGAAGCTAGCTTTTAGCCAGCTTCCAGTATTACAAATAAAAATTTGCAACTGCAGCTGGGTAGTTTGTTCTATGAAGTAACTACATCCATAATCTTCAAGAATAATTGAAAGTTAGCTGAAATCTCTGGCATACATTTGTCACCAAGGCATTCTG
The DNA here is from genome assembly GCF_003957555.1 of Calypte anna. Lineage (NCBI taxonomy): Eukaryota > Metazoa > Chordata > Aves > Apodiformes > Trochilidae > Calypte > Calypte anna. The sequence goes on along the minus strand of NC_044257.1, from coordinate 8,486,932 downwards.
GATCCTCTGAATGGACAAGAGATGTTTCTATATTGTCAGTAGAAAACAGCAAAATAATGTCTCAAGTTTCAATAGGTTATACAAATCTTGTGTTCTTTCTAAATAACTCATAGTAAATAACTCCCTTTCAGCCTGCTTAGAACCTCTTCTAAGCTTCTCTCCAATTAATAGGGCTTGCAGAGTACATACAACAAACATGGGCAATTTTGGAATGCTCTTGTTGGGTCCCATTTCATCCCAGCTCAATTGTAAGACAAAGCAGATGCACAACAAAGATACATGTCTTATTTTAGATTTTAATTTTTGCTTAACATACCAAAAAAGCACTTAACTGACGAAATAAAGGAACAAAGTAGGAATTCTAAATCACAAGACACTTTTCTAAGCAGATTGAAAAGGAATGCAATCATTTCTCTTGTTTGCTAGTCCGAAGACTTTGCTGTTTCACATGCCACTAATACATCATTTAGTCACAAAATGTATTGCACTGAAGACTTCTGACACTTGGCCAAAATAAGAGGCTACATCATTATCAGAGTAATGAGTTTACATGTTTGGTTGTACTGACGATAGTATGGAATAGTTTACTGGATCCTTTTGTACATTTGGGTTTTTATCTGCCAGTGAAGAAGTGTTCTAATAGTGACAAACAGATGGGAGACAGCAGTTGCCAAAGAGGAGCACAAAGCCTGACTCTGGATCACATTCTTTTGTACTTATAACCTGTACAAAACCATTGTCACTAGTGAAACACTCTGGAATATAAGTTAAATCAACCCAAAACTTGGCCTTCTAAGCATCAGATTTTTGTTTACTACATTAAATCTTTTAGATGGCCTACCAGATGATTTTCATAAAACCTTGGGGAAGGCTCTGGAGAACTCTTATGTAAAATCAAGTAAGACAAAGGCAAATAAGCAAAGCTTACATATTCTTTTCCATGTGGATGGCTCATCAGTCAGCAGATATGTCTGTACTGGAGCTGGAGATGTGGCTGCTGGAAGAGCTCCCACCAGAACCCAAGCTTAGGAGCTTGGCTGAGCAATCGGTGTCATTGTTGTGTTTGGTGTAAGCATGTCAGTTCTACCTGTGAGAGGTTAAGTTCAGTTTGCAGCAGAGAACCTCACACCAGGGCTCTGGGGCAAAGGATGTTCTTCTAGGGCAAAGAAGTTGATGCCTTCATCCATACTCTTTAAATGTCATTCACCCCACTCCACAGAAACATCAGGCACAACAGAAGGGTAAAACGAGGAGAGGACAAAAAGAGGAGGCAGCAGCCTCTGTTTCTGCTGAGAGAAACAAAGGTGAAACCATTACACCTCTGTTTTGCAAAACCAGAAACTGCAGTTTAAAAACAAATTGCCAGAAAAAGTCATGGATGATGACAAAAGGATTAAGAACTAGGTCATCCTTGGAGCTCACAAATGTGTGCTCATACGTGCAGACTTACACAAAGAACAACAGTTTCTTTTGGATTGGCTGAAAAAATGAAAAAGTGACAGAAAGGAGCTCATCGTTATCAAGTTGGAAAATAAGTTAAGCTGAGACAGACCTCTGACAAGAGGCATGCATCTTTGGAAAACATCTTGGGATGTTCAAGAACCAAACTTACACACCTTCAGGTCCAGTTTTTCAGCACGATCATGTAATAAGTAGGTTGATCTTAATTTGTTTCTTCAGGAAAAACAAGGGACCTGATTGTGTTACATTAAGGTTGAAGCTACTGGACCTTGGAGTCTGTCAACACAGTGTGTCACGTTTTTGCACTAGCAGTGAAGAGGAATCTGAATTTCCATATTGGACTTAGTCAAAATACAGAAAATAGTTGGAAATTACCCATAGACATACACACGTATCTGGGAGTAGTTGCTTAAGAAAATCTGGGACAGATTATAAGCTTTCTGGTGAGACTATCTATAGAAATTCTATTTCCTGATCCAAAAGACATCTATGTAAGATACATGGTATCTTTAGAAGGCACGATAGCCAACTCTTAGTGTGCGTTATGTTTTAATCCTATTAGGAGTTTGATAATAAATAATAATTTATTTTTATAATACTATCATGCAATAAAGCTCAGGCCCCTCACAGCAACACAGCTGAGTGTACCTTAGGTTTTATACTGTGAGTGTTGTCCTGGCTGGTTTAATACATGGAAACCTGGATGCTTTGTGTGCTTTGTAGTTGCTTCTGCCATCTTTGATTAGTATCACCTGGAAATCCCAGCTTTTCTGAATGTAGTCACACCCAAGAGGAAAGCCAGACTCAGAAAAGATTAGTGTCACTTTGCTTTTTCCTCCTCATCTTTTCTCTGTAAAGGAGGAGAGCTTTCTGATCGTGGCAGTATATTAGTAAAGATAGCCTAGATAGCTAAATACCTTAAGGGCTTCAATCTTTTCTCATATGTACAAGTATTAAAGCTGGTATAACTCTGTTGACTGCAATGGTGATTTATACCTGTATCAGTGAAAGGAGAATCATGTTTTGAAGTTTGTATGAGGGATACTATAAAATTTGTTCTTCTAGCTTGTTATACAAACAGTACCAAATTCACATTTCCATTAAAGATAAGATTGTGACATTAAGGTTGTCTTTCTCCCAAGCTATTTACTCCTGTACTCATTTGCTGAGATGATGATGAGGGTGGCAGAGCTGGAGCAGTGTTGATACAGACCCAGGCAGCAGATATAGAGGTCTTGCCCACTGCAAATGCAGATTCTTTTCCAGCATTTGGATACACAAACTCTCTTCAGTATAGGAGCCAAAAAACGTGCACACACAAACCAGAGCTGGTAGCACATAAAATTCCTATGAAAGTCTGCATTTAACTTTTACAAGCTAAATAAGGCTGTCAGACTTAGGCCCATGACAGTGTGTTTAATACAAGTTGTACAGCAGGTCCTGGCATGAGCCACCTGGACCAGACCCACAAAGAACTCTCAACTAGAAGTGACCTTGCTAAATACTCAGTTACTAGGTGTATTTTTCTGCTAATCATTGATCAAAAGCAGGATGTACACTAGTACATTTTGCTGTACCTGAGACAGCTAGCTTGATACTGTAAAACTCAGAAAGCTGTTCCTTTGAAGGCCCAAAAGGAGATGCCTCAGTAAAATACCAAATTATATTGAGCATTACATTTTTAAGAAAACAACTGGGATAAATTATGACAAACTGAAGGAAGCCATAAACCACTGTCCTCTGCTTCTGCTGCTATTACAACTCAGTTCTGCATGCCCTTTGTTGAGCATGTAATCCCAAATTACTAAAACAATCCTCCTGGCTTCAGTGGAAGTGCTTACATGATCATGAGCTCTCCTCCAGGGAGAAAGATTCAAATGACTTGGTCTAAGGAAGACTTTTTCTGGAGGCTCTAGGCTGAGGAGGCTTGTAGCACAATTTGAACTCTTTTTGCATCACCAGATCAAATCTGGCCCTGGTAATGATGGGAAATCATTACCATCTGAATTCTAATCCGTGGCATATGTAATAAGGACTGGGTGGTCTCATTATAGCTTCTAGGAGACTAAACCTCATCTCATAAACCACCACTGCAGGTGGCACTTAAAATAGAGATCTCTAGGGTCCGTGGCATAAATCCAGCATTTTTTACCACTGCTGAATTCACATAGCATTTTAAGAAAATGTAACAGTCAGTTAGCTTTGTGTTTTCTGAACCCTTAAGATTTCCACTGGATCATTATTTAGAGGAAGAAAAAACCAAAAAAACTTTAAGTGCATATTCCACCTTAAGTGGAATGATGATATGAACTACACATCTTGAGTGAATCTCAGCGAGGTGACCCCCAGCCACTTATGCTAGAAGTCGTGCGCCCTGAGGAGGAAAATGGTTCCAAAGATACTCTCTGTGTTTTCAGGACACGTGTACAAATAGATCTCATTTTATACAACAACAAATTAGGATTGATTGGACCCCTCCTATGCAAAAGATGAACAGGTATTTCCACATCCTTCAGCAAACCAAATGTTGATCAGATCTAGTGGACTGGTATTTTTGGAGACACAAACTATTTTAATCAACCTGAACTGGACACCATATCAGTTTACAAGATGAGCCACAGTCTGTATCTGTTTACATGCATTTATTCTATTACATTGCAAGGAAGTTACAGCCTGTCCAGCTTAACTCAGTTGTGTTTCAAAGTAAACCTGGTCCACTCTGCTACAGAAACAGCAGATATCCTTGAGCTGGCATCTTCACGGTTTAAAATTTGGATGGAAAATTATAGCTAGCCCAAAGCCCAAGCAACAGCCAAAACATCATTGCCCATGCTGGCAGGACTGGAAGGACAGCACTTCTGAACACCTGCTCAACAAGATTTTTGATCAGATGTGGTAGCTCAGTGAAGGGGAGTTGCAGCAACATTTACCATCTTCTGGAAGCAAAGTAAATAGGGCTGTTTCTGCATGAAAAAAAAAAAAAAAAAAAGGCACACACACTGCTCTTTGCTAAAAATAGTCAGGCTTTCTTCTAAAACAAGTTTATGACATGAGAGGTCCATGATAGGGGAGTTGCTGTTTACATACAAAAGTGTGGCTGACAAACAGAGAAGATAGCATTGTAGTTCAGTGAAGAGCAGGTAATATTTTTACGGTTTGATTTCAATGTATTTTGAGTGGCTGTTTTTTTCCAGTCATCCAGAATTTAGGAGACATGTATTTATATACATGAATCAAAATAAGTGAGGAAGTGACAGTAAGGAACTAAAGACTTTCATGAATGTGTTCCATTTTGAAATTATAAGAGCACAAATGCACAAAATCTTAAAGGCCTCGATCCAAGAGAGCACTTACATGTATACTTAATTTTAGTCTCCCTACAGTCACGCTTTGCTGGATTGAGGCATAATAATGGTAAACTTCTAGGCCAAATTCTGGACTGAATTCAGTAGATGCAGATGTCTTTAAAAGGAAACAATATGTGTATGGAGAAATCCCATCTCTAGACACGCATGCCTGATCACTTGCATTCGTGTTCTGAAATTGTCAAACGCATGAACATTTGTTTCCCCAGATTTAAAATACTTGCCCTATTTAACACAAAGCCACAGAGGTGCTTTGCTTTGCCAGCAGAAAAAATGGTCTCTGCCCAGAAGACCTGGCAGTCTAAAATTTAAATAGATGAATAGCCAGTAAAACATAAGAAAGGACAAGAATGGAGAAGAGTTGGAGCAATAGGCTCAAACGGTTGTTCATTACAGACATGTGCATTTTATGGTTGCCAAGTTATAAGTTTTAAATATAGAAGTTTACTTTTATGTAGAAGTAATAATTATTAACAGAACACAAATCTTAGGGAGCTCTACAGATCATTTTGACAATCCAGAGAGAATGGGGGTTTTGCCACTCATTTCAATAGAGTCAAGCTTTTACTCCATGTTTCTCCTTTAACCCATGTGTCCCCGAGAAGGACTGTGCTCAAATCCTTGTTGCCCACGTGTACCCTGACCTGTATTGCTTGGAAACTTGTAAATATCCACTGATTCCATACTCTCAGAAGGAGGATTTGTCATTCATTGCACAGCTGTGAATGGCAGCAAGCCACACAGCAGCAAGCCCTCCTCCAGCCTTTTTTATAACCAGCCCTCCTAATTAACCCTGCTAATATCCAGAAGCCAAGTGGGAGACTCTTACAAAAGAGGAGTTGCTCCATGATACCTCAGCTCCAATCCTGCAGTGCCATTTTAAGATGAAGGATGTGTGAACACAGCAGTATAGCACTGCTAGGTAGGAACTGCCCATGCAGATGGCCATGCTCAGAGCTCTCATCTGCTCCCACTCACCCGAGGAACTGTAAATGCTGTGTACCCCTGACTCCCATAGGAAAAGGGATTTGAAACTGTCAGGCAGCAGCTCTCACTATTAACTTTCAGTTTTGAAACAGCTGAGAAGTGGAAGCTTTGAGGAAATCTGGGTCCAGTTTCTATTTTTGGATAAACTGCCAGGGAAATAAATCACACAATAATGATTTTCAGTAATTCTTATAGGGGAACCAACAACTCACTGTAGTGACTCAGTATTTGCAGAGTGCTCTACAATATGTGTGAGCACTTTAATTTCACCCTTGATCAAGACAATTCAAGGGATCTGAACTTTGTTCCTTTAGCACTTTGGAGGTGTTTAAACATGAGGTGGGAAGAAGACAGGGGACAGACTTTGTCATCATGTTGCAATAGACACTACAGGAATCATGCAAAGGTACATGGAGTTAATATTTTTCTAATATTTCAGGACTTGTACTCAACCTAAAATACATAAAATTCACTTGTTACAGAGATAGAAACTAGGCTTAATAACGTCACTGGTAAGGTTAGAGAAATATATGGCCTGGTCTTGCTTTTGCCCAGGTTCAGTGGACCTGCTGGGGAGGAAAAATCTTGCCAGCAAGATGATTCTAGTACCAAAATACCTTTGTAGTCCTAGCAAAGAATTCAGTACCCTATAAAGTGGATACCTGGATTTGAGGTTTATACCTTATTTGTCAAAAAACAAGACAAAACAAAGCACTCATGTTAAGATCAAAGCTGCAGCTCTTACACCCTGCTGAACCCAGGCACTGGCTCCAGGGGCTCTGAGCAAGGAACTGGCATTAGTTCAGGGACTTCAACCCGGCTCCACACTGTCTGAAAGGTCCATTCATAAGGAAGTTAATGCAATATCTCAGCCTGAATTACCTCCTTTTTATCACTACCTCCATGCTATTTAGATATGGATTTTTTAGTTAAATGTACTTGTTAAATTTTAATGTTCTTTTGAAACACTGATGAATTCAAATACCACTATATGCAGCTTGCTGGGTCCAAAGAGTCACACGGTGGGAGCAGAGCTGTACTCCAGCCATGCTGAAGCAGTTTAGCTACAGCAGCTGATCTTATTTTCAGTACAGGCATGATGCAGTAACCACCCAGCTAAGAAGCATTAACTTTTTAGCAGTGTCCCGTTTTATTCTTAGGAACGACTTCAGTAAGCTATAGTTGAAGTGAATCTTTGCCCAAATTGCCCTACACTGTGCTCCAATTTGCTCCCTCCCTCCAAGGCAGATCTGCAGTACCTACAGACACTCAGCTGCTTGTGTGAGACAGATGTGCCCTTGTCCAAGGGATCACCCAGGCAGTCACTGCCCCTTTTGCAAAGGCAGGACTGCAGGCAGACACCACTGAGTACACACAGCTGCTGACCACACACTCAGACTCTGGAGAACATTAACTCTTATTGTAGCAATAATAAGAGCAAACAAATATTCTTTGAGAATGGGAGGAAATAAACACTGAGTTGTTTAGTTGCAATTGTTCTTTTGGTTGGAACAGTGCTTTGGTATACAGCTCAAGTTCTAGAATGATCAAGAGACCAATGATTTCCTCTTGCACTCAACAAGACAACTCCAAATATTTATTGAAGTTCAACTGTGATAGACAAGGAAGTAGAATAGACAAGATAGAGAGGTCTGGAGATGTTAAGGCAAGAAAGGACTACTAGGTCAGCTGTCCCAGCTCACATGGCAAGAGCTACTAGGCCACCAGAATAGCCTTGCATCAAGTTTCATACTTTGATGAACAGCTTCCACATAACTAACCAACATCATTCAGAGCCATGTTGGGATGGTCTGAAGACACTAAGACAGGTGGAACCAACCCCAAATGCCCGCAGAAAGTTCCAGCAGGTACTTTGAAATGTCTGATTCATTTCCAATGTCAACTACTGTTTTCAGATCTTGTTTCTTCTGACACATTTTCCTGATGGGGAAGAAAGCTCCCTAGTACTCTGGGATTTTTTTCCCCACAAAGGTGCTGATACATTATAACTGAGTCACTTCTCAATCTTTTTACAGTGAAAAATAGAATAAAACAGCCTGTGGCCTTCAGCATTTGTGAGGAGTAAAGGAAGTCTTAATTTGACACAATGCAGTATCAGTCATCTCCCTACTCAAACTTGCCAGAAGCTTTTGATTCCTTTTGGAAAAAAGCTTTACTCACAGTGAAAAGCATGTAAGGATCTATCAGTTCAGAGAGCCCTTGGTCTCTCAGCCTGGTTTTGAGGTGGACACGAGCCCTATTTCTGACAAACCAATTTGGAATTGCATAGCAGATATAAATTTAAGTCTTCTGTAAATCTAGAGCTCTAGTGCTACTTCTAACAGCAGCTTTTGTTTCACTGAAGTATTTTCTTTTCATAGAAGTGGATTTCAACTAATCTTGCACTGATTTGAGAAAGCCTTTTGCAGGTCCCAATGTCATTACAGACTGTTTGCAAGGATTTGCCATTGATTGTTGCCACTGGGGTCATTGGTAGACAGGGGCTGCTCCCACCCAACCAGCATCTTCTGGAGGGCCTACCCAGCTCCCTGATAAAGAGCAATTTTTCTGAACACAAGAGCCAGCATGGTGTGTTTGGTGACTAGCACAGGTATCTGCATTTGATCTTGTTATTAGAGAAGGAATCAGCATGGAAAAGCGAGTCACAGCCTTGGCAGCACAGGCAGCATCCCCCTGAGCTGTGCCTCAGCCACCCCCAGGACCCAGCTGCTGCCCCACAGACCTGCTCCCTGAGGGCTGTTTGCCAGCCAGCCCCTCACCCCGCATCCTGCTCCCTGTCACAGAGCAGTGAGATTGTTCTCCAAATCCATCCCCTGCCCTCACTGGTGCCTGTTTGGGGCTCCAGCCCCTGGAGCTATACCTGACAGCTCCATGCTAAAGCCATTCTGCTTCCCACCCCCTTTCCTGCTTTGTCACCTGTGACAGCAGCTCTTTCCCTCATCATCCGAGACCCATTTCCACAAAATAGAACAGATGAGGCTTCCCAGTCCCTTTTTCCCCAGATCCCTCACTAGCCCTCACCCTTGGCCTGTGACAGCCCTGCCCAGGACCATGCAGAAGTGACATGACTGAGCCACAGGGAATCACAGCTTGTAGGAGGGAAATGCTGCTTGGTTCCCTGACACAGCACAACCACTGGCACCTACAGCATCAGAAATCCTGTCAGGGCTTTCCTGCCTGGCACTAAAACCATACCTATTATTTACGGATGCCCCTTTTTAAATTTAGATGATTAAAAATTGGAAAATACATGTCCCGAGATCTGAAAGTGTAAAAAAGGGTTATAAACATGCTAAGTCATTCTTTTGTGTGACCTGAATAATTACAGAAAGTGTAAGAGTTGCAGTTTAAAAGGATTTTCAAAATACATCATCTTTCAAAAGGCACATCAGAAGAATGTGACCTCAGCATCGTGTAAGTTTTTCTGAGCGAGTGCATAGACCCAAAGTAAGATGACAGCTGCCCTCCCATAATTATCCAGTAGGAAGCTGAAACTAACTGAAAACTACCCAAAATATCAGTATCAGAGTTGATTCAAATGGCACCAGCACAAAGATAAGCACTGTGCTTAACTCCCTACAAGACGCTGCATCTGACCTTAAAGGAAGATGCTGATTTTAATGCAAACACAACACCTCTGTAATTATTATATCCTACAATTATTATAGCAGCACATGCAAATCTTGTGCAGCACAGTATGAAAGCAGACTGCTCACACAGAGTAGTTTGTTTGGTCATGGTAATCTCAGCACAAGTAGGAGAGAAAGCCACACATCCACATCCATCTTCCCATGTTTGGGAGCCCAGGCAGATCCATCCTTCCCTCCTGTAACCATGTGCCCATCAGCCTCACACTGAGCAGTCTATGCTCAAAAATCAGGAGAGTCAGTTCTAATGCTAAGGGACAAGTCCCATTGTCTTCTGGCATATCATGTTTTTTTTGAAATGACTTGTCCTAGATTTTTAGATTAAAAATAACGAGTATATAATTCATATATACCACATAAATTTTATATTAAAAAACCTTAAAACCATACCTACAGTACTTTAGTACCTGACTTGTATATTTATGTGACTATTGTTAGAAGTGACTAATTGGGTTTGATTAGCTTCATCATTAATATTCTGTCCATAATTTAACATGCTTCAATAAAATACCCTAAAGCAGTATAATGATTAGATTTCAGGAATATGTGTTTTGCAATTAAGTTGCTCTTGATTTTGATATGCAGATTAAGAAATGGTGGTCTCATTTAAAAAAAAACTGCCCTTATTAACTCAGCAGTATACTCTGAAGATTAGGTAAGAAATCCAAGATTTTCTCTTTGTATATGCTAGTTAAAATGTATTTCAATCAAGCATATGTGGGCAAATCAGATTTGATTAGTTTAAGTTCACAGTCATTCTATCTAAATGAATAATGTGTCACCTAACATTGCAAAAATTTGATTAATAGTTTATCAGTTAATTAAAAATGGGGTTTAATTTTTCTTTTTTAGGAAAATGCAAGGTAGATATTCCTTGTCTTCATCATAAATGCAAATTATTTCAGCTTGAATCTATTGTTCCTTGCTCACTTCTCAGCCAACTGGCATGAAAATAAAGCTTTTAAAACGATCTCTTTTAGAGAGAAGTAGTAAAACTTTGTTTGCTTACACATATGGCTGCCAGTTGTCTCAGTTCAGGCAGGAAAATCCATGTACATCCTTACTCCTCCCCCAGCCCCAGCAAGGACTTCTTGGAGAAGGCCTTGGACCATCTTTGGTCCATCCCAAAGCAGGTCCAAGAGGACTCCACGGGTATAGATGACAAACAAGACCCACTGAAGGGTTCAGGGAGAGCAGAGGAGATGACACCCACTCCCAGGAGTAAAAGAACCTCAGAGGACAGGAGCTGCTGGCAACCCCAACCAGCCCCATGAGCACAGCAGCAGCTGACAGTCCCCAGGGTCTCCTCTCTTATCCAGCAGGGTGCTGAGCATCCCTGGGGCCACCAGCCACTCTCCAGCCCAGGAGAGCAGAGGGGAGGCAGGAACCCAAACTAAAGGCTCCAGAGGAAGGGAGCTACTGGTCAGATCAGGTGTCTGAGCAGAGCTGGAGTATCCTTGCAATGTGTGTATATACATATATGTGTGTATATATGTATGTATATACACACACATATATTCTTCCTTGCAGAGCCCCACATCGGTTGGCCAGAGAGGGATGAGGATGAAGATGCTGGTGGTGCCTGAATTTGTGCAAGTTTCAATCAATGTCTGATCTGCATTGCCAGCTGAGTGTGTGTATAGATATTTATGTTGTGTATGTAAGTGCCTACTGGATATACATCTTTAGCCTCTCTGCTGGTTGGAGCTGGGATCAGGGAGCTGCAGCAGCCACACTTCTCTCAGGATGTCAAATCTTGCTTGATACGTTTTCATCTGACATTGTGAATGCAGAGCAACTTGGGAAAGAAGAGAGGGGGAAGAGGAGGAATTTCTTCCATCTAAAAAGCTTTGAAAGTTATTTACAAACACCAACATTAAATAAGTGATAGTACTACAAAAAAAAAAATCAAGCATGAAAATTTTAAAACTGGCAAAACTGGGTTTCCTTCAAGACCTCAGTTCTGTTACTTGGTACAGCCACGTTGTAAAGTTTTAATTAAATTCTCCCATATTACATTTCCTTGTAAGATTTTACATTATCCAGCACACAGCATGAGTGGGTGCTCTCTGAATTAGAACACATGAAACATGTACATCTACACATGACATTACCCAAGTACACAATTTAAGACACTTAGCAGAGCCTCTTGAAAGTCCCCATTGTACCCTAGGAAAAGTAGCCAGGACTCTAGCAAGGAACACAGGAAAGCCTTCACACTGCAGAAAACAGTCCCCAGAGGTGCCTCTCACCACTCAGGCTCAGAATGGGGACCTCCTCAGGTATCTGAGCTCCTTTGTCCTCCCCAAAGCTTAGACCCTGCCTCCAGTGCTCAGAGCATCCAGAATATCCCACCCTTTTTTATTCCACCTGGACATTTCAACATCCCACCCTTTTCTATCTCCTGCAAATTAGAATAGACTCTTCTGTTCCCTTGTCACCTACACTTTCCATACTTAATATCTTTATTTTTCTGCATAAGACAGCCACCCAGAGCTGATCAAGAAGACTATTACCATTTCTCCTTCTCTCTATAGCTACTATTGCCACCACATCAGGAAGAAATCAGCTACTTAATTACAGCATATGAGATAAAATGCCAATTTTGCCTCCTATTTATAATGATCACTTAATTCTGCAGGCATCTCACAAGGAGCAAAATCTGCATGCTGGTCCCTCATACTTTCACATTGTTATTAATAATCTGAACATGAGAGGGGTGAAAGACAGAAGAGCCAAGACTGTGTTTGCTTCTGTAGAGTTCTACACTAAAAATCATAGCTGTAGCACAATAACTATGTTTGTGAGCAATTAAATGCATTCATATTAGTGAAACTTTGCAAAGCCTCTTGCTTTCCTGACGTAAGCAGTCCCTTTGGCTTCATAGGCCATCTTCTGATTGAAGAATTAGAAAGCTAAAAAGGGAAAGAAAAGCCTGATTTGGTAACCCACTCAATAAAAAGGGAAGAAAACAGTTAACAGTAATTAAACAAAAATCTCCAACTGCAACTGGAAATATATATGGGATCATGTTACTGTAATTGCATACAAATAACCCTGAATAATGGATCCATCAAGAAACAGTTCACTTCAGTGGAAGCCAGAAATACTCATCTTCTAGAAAACAGGCCCATGGAGCTCAACACCTACAAACTGTGTCCCTCCAATAGGCAGAAACTAATTGGTCATGGGTAATAATATAGCATTCTTGTCCCTCTGCCATTAATATGTGGCTTTATTAATATATCATGGCTTGGTAACATGGTATGACTGGGATCTATATCAAATTATTATGTCAATGGCCCATTAAGCAAATAGTATATTAAACCAGTAGAAGAGCATTGAGATTTTGCTCCATAAATGGTATATAACAGCAGGTTTAGGATTTAACTAGACACTCCAATAGATGAGATACTGCACAAGATGCAGGTTAGCAACAAATTTGCTTTATCTTGTTCGTTTCTATATAGAACCAGACACAAGGAGGCATTTTCTGTCAAGATTTGCACTGTAGCAAATTAATAAATATTTTCCTATGAAAAGCCATACAAACATGACCATGTAATGCACTACTAACAAAAATGTTCCATTAACATTTCTGATCGAGGTCATCAATTCTTCTTCATTCTTCAACATGTTATTTTCACCATGTCCAGCAGTTATCTGTAACACTGAAGACATCAAACGCTCCTCCTGTGCTTTTTCCCCCTCTCTAATGTTTGAATTCAGCTTGCCACAGAAATTTAGGGATGATGAAAACTCCTGGACATGAGCCCGTGCAAGCCCCCCTTTCCCATAGCATCCCTGATGCTGAAAGGCAACTTGGTTTGAATTCTGTGCTCTTTCCCCCTGAAGCCTTGTGCTTAGGACTTACAGAAAAAGAAAAAAACAAATTAAAACTGTAACATGGATATTTGTCCATCAAAGAATGTATTAAAATTGCAAGGCTTGCATAGGTCACCAGGCACCTCTCCTCTGGCAGCAGTCCCCAGCCATGCCTGGCAGAAGCTGGAGCAGCTTTAAGGTGAGAAGCACCAGGTAACAATGGGAAAGTCACAGGAAAATCCACTCCCCCTCAGCCATGAGCTCAGCTACAGGCACAGCCTTAGGCCCAGAGCTGCTCTGGCTGTTCAGGTTTTGCTGTGCAGCCTCTGCCAGTCACCTCCCAGACTTCTCCATGCAGCTTCCAAGAGGACTCCCATGGAGGTTGGGCTGCTCCATACCTCCCAAGCTTTCCATCCCTCAGCTTCAAACCAGCTCCAATGGAAACTCCTTCCACCTTATAAAGAAAACACAAGACGGTTTCTCAAACAAACAAAGAAACTACACTTAAGTTATAAAAAGCTTCAAGCATGTCCCTGTGTACTGACCCACCAGGAAAGCAGAGGGCTGATGCTCTTCAGCAAGAGAAGTTATGTCAGCAGTTGCTTTCTGCCAGTGCCCAACCTGCTCAGCCTATATACAAGATCAAGAGTCACCTTTTTTTGTGTATCTTTTAACCAACTCATGTAAATAAAAACCACGTGGGATTGATAGATGCTATTACTCTATAATAAAGACTTCAAAAAACAGCACAGAGAAGCAACATAGAATCCAAGGTTCAGCTCAGTTATTATAAACTAAAAAGGAATTAAAAAAATAAACTATCAAGTCATTTGCTACAAGCTGCAGCCAGGGCCACATCTCCTCCCACCACAGGAGCCAAGAAGGAGCAGAGCTTCGGGATGCACAGTTCCTGCATCCCAGCTGTGTGTGCTCTGGTTCAGATGCCCATCCCTAGTTTTGGGCAACCCAGCTCCAGGTCCATGCCCTGGCCCAGAGCCAGGCAGGCTGCCCTTATTCACTGCCTCCTGGGCAGTATCTTCCCTCACCACAGCCACGGGTGTTCCCAATGCACAGGTTTCTCCACGTCCACCCACTGTGACTGCTGCCTTAGCAGTCAGCTTTCTGTCCACCTCTGTTTAAACTTCTCTGCCTGCCTGATGCCTCTTCCCCTCCTAGGATTTTTCCCAACTCTCTCCTGCCAGCACACACAAGTTACTGTGTGTGAGGATCTGGTTCTCACACATTGAGCACAAATTGCTCCCCTCCACATGTGTTTTCTGTTCACCGAGACACTGATCTGGTGACAGTAATCCTCTTTATTCTCAGAATGGTTAATGGATTCAGGCACAATTTATCTCTGCTGTGCATTCAGCTTTCTGGCCTCTAAGAAGTGAGCACAAAACAGTTTCAGACACTTCTGTTCACTGTGCACAAGACTAGAGTGCTTGAAAAGATGCAAGATAGTGAAAAAATCAGTGCTGTGTCTTTCTGCCTCACTCATGCCTGCCAATATCATTAAAAAAAAAAAAATCAATAGATTGCAATTTGCATTAATTTTAATAAATTTGCATAAAAAACAGCAAATACATTGACAGCTTTGTCCCCAACAATTATAAAGTTATGCTGGAGCAAAATGCTAGAATCCAGAGCTCATTGCAAGCAGCTGCCTTGAGGGGTCGGATAAAGCAGGCAGGTAATTCCTCTACCTACACAGCTCAAACTGGGCAGGCAGCATGAGCAGGGTCTGACCCTGCACACTTGAGAAGAACAAGCACATCCCTGGCTACAGAGCAGCCCATGTGTGTGTGTGCATTCAAAATACTACACAATACTAGGAAGCAAAAAATGTAATTTCATTCCATCAGAAATAAAGCAATCATTTGGTGGTAGGGCAAGAGAGCCCAGCCTTGTTTTGTTACTCTAACTAAATACTCATGCTCAGATTTTTAAAGTATCCTGTAATTAATTTTTCAGTTCCACTTTTTGGAGGCCAGAATTAAGGCCCCTGAGGACCAGCCCTTGCCTACCTGCAGCAGTTATTGAGCAGCAAATAATTCAGGTACGCACAAAAGTGTGGTTTGACATTGGGAGGTGTTGACTTGTGCAAGCTAACAAATCTTCCTTCCCTTGACTAAGCATTTAAATCAGGTCTGCAAGATTACCTGTTCAAGGTGCTCTCAGTTTCCATGTATGTGTTTCTCTTTTCAAGAAGATGTTTCTCATCTCCCAAATCCATAACTGACCACATAAAATTTGTTTCAAGACAGTATGATTACTTTTAAAAAATCAGGTTTCCTGGCTCTTGATCTTGGTCTTCAGCCAGAGGTGAATTTCCTCTGCCTGTGGTGTAACTTGCTGTGCAGTGGGAGAGCATCCCACAGGTGCACAGCACCAGGCTCTGATTGGAGAGGACCAGGTAAAACCCAGCAGATGTGGCAGCACAGTGTAGGCAGGGAGAAGCACAAGCTCCGTATGTACCCATTGCACATCAGTGTGGTGCAGCTCACTCCTTCAGCAGGGCAAGCATCACCCCCAAACACCCATGTCTCCTGCCTCTTAGCATAGAGCATGACTTCCCCAAGGTTTTTAAGCTGTGTTGTTCTGCAAAAATGCTGTAGGTGACAGACAGGCGTAGCATGGTGCCCTTAAACCTCAGCAGTCAGACACAGGCACTGAGCTACCATGCCAGAGCCCCAACCAAGATTTAAGGGGGAAGAAAAATATTGCTGCTTACAGGCCTAAAAATCAGAAATACAATGATAAAAATGAAGTGAGTAACTGCTTCTCTGCAAAAGGTGTAAAATATCATTGAAGGAGTATAAATAACAAAAACCTCACAAATACACCAAGGCCTTCAACACAGACCAAAGAGGAATGATGCACTGGAAAAAAAAATCTCTCAAATCCTGTTCAGAGAAGCTGATTTCTGATGTTCTTCAACTCTGTGCTTAGAATAATTTTTTTCCCCATAGAAACTTACACAAAAATGACAAAGAAGGAAAAATATATAAAAAGCCAAGAAATAATGACTTTTTAATCTTTGATGATATCTGCTCAGAGGGTAACTATCTGTAAGGATTGCAAAATTTAACCTATCATTTTCATAGTGACAACAGAATTTATAGATTAAAGATTTATAGGTTTTAAACATTTGGAACAAAACCATCTGGCTCCGTGATAGCCAGCCCCAGACTCAGAGCTTCAATAGTGAGAGCTCTTCTCACTGAACAAAAGCCAAACCTCAAGTCATCAACAGCATCTGGCTATGATAAAGTCCTTCTCCAACACCAACTACTCAGAGGTTCACTGCTAAATTAGTGGGTGTGCCTGAGAAGCTGAACTGCATGAAAAGGTAGGTGAAGACACAGTAGGTATCCTCTGGGAAGCCTGGAAAAGGTACTGAGCGTGTGCCCCAATGGGGCAGGAAGAGGACAAGATGAACATAGACTAAATTTTTAAAATCCTCTCTCATAGGGGTCAAACACTCTCTCTGGGTATTTACAGATGCTTCCCATGGGTGCAAGGCACTGAGCACTTACTGGCAGGGAAGAAGGGAAACTCCTGGAAGCAGCCAGTGGGATGCCACCACACCAGAGCAGGTGCCAACACAGCACCCATCTTTACTTACCCGGTGAAACCATCTCCACAGTCCCACACCATCCCCGTACTGTGTCTGGAGACCCAAAACAACCCATTGGCCAAGCTTTGGCATGGAGAGAGGGTCTTCAGGACCCAGGTGTCCAGATGCTTGCTCCTCACCCACCCCCAGTCCCAGCACACTGCCTGTTTTGAAGCCACATCTGTTCCTTAATGGTAAGGTAGAAATAAAAACTTGAGACAAAGCTCTGACATTTTATAACTGCATTTGCACTAACAAATGTAGATGACACATTTATTGACATTGTAACAACTCCTCCAGGACAACAACATTTTTTTAAAAAAATGGAAGAGTAAAGATAAATCTCCCATAGATATTGCAATGAATCTTACACTGACATCCTAACAGCTCTGATTCAATCCTTGAATAGGGAAGAGCTCATTAAAAATATCTTCCCCAGTCACTACATGGGGCCGATGGCTCCTTCAGCCCAGCCCCAGCGACTCCCTCCTGCAGCTGGTGATGCCAGACAGGAACAATTTATAGTTTCATGAATTTGATGAAATGACATCTACACTCAGATTAGTACGTTCAGAAGAATTGTAAAGGTTTCAGGCCCAGATTTTGTGAACTACAAGTTTAATTGGCCCACGATTACTGTGACTGCATATGCAAATTAGATCAGAGCAATTTCACATGTAAATGGCCATAAATCTGGCATGCCAAGCCTGCCACTGACTCCCTGCCACTCTGCCCATGTGGCACAGGAGCCCAGCCCTCCAACTCCCCACACCTGCACCTGGTGCTGCCCCTGGGATCCCACCTACACAGCGACTGCTGCATGGCTGGATCAGCACCCCAGACTCTTGGAATGGGGTTGTGAGCTGAAACCATGGGCTCAGGAGAGTGCAGAGGGGTGCATGGCCAAGAACACAGGAGGTGAGAGGAAGGGGCAGCAACCCCATGAGTGCCCAGCAGCCAGTACTCTCCAGGGGCTTCTTCTCTCACTCACCCTGTGAAACCCTAACCCAGGCCTCTGCCAACAGCTCACCTGGGCTCATAACTCACCAGCAACTTGAACTAAAGATTTATCCTGAAGATTTTCTTACCGACTTGGCTGCTCTCCAGAATTTTCACAGGTTTTCCAGTCCTTTCCCCCAGGGCAGCCTCTCCCTCCCAGGGCTTTCTTCAAGGCAGCAAGTTCCCACAGTTAATGGGAACCCCAAGCTGTAGATATGGAAATTGAGACTAAGCCCTTGGAGCAAAGTGATTCAGTAGATGCTAACCTGGATTGCTGTCACTCCTTTTAGGGCCTGGAGTAGACTGAAGAGCAGTTTAAGATCTGGCCCATGTGTTCCTCTCCAGGAAGAAGGCACCCTGCAAGCTGTAGCTGTTCCTTAACACAGGCTCTTGTGTATGGGAAAAAACTACACAAGGAAGGATGCCATCAATCACTGTTGCAAATCCAACAGTAAAATTTAGACTGAAAACCTTTGCTGGGGATTCCAATTGTAGTTTTGGCAGCAGAGGAGGGAAGCTGGGGCTCAGACACCTTGCCTTTCTATAGAGCTAAGGGGGAGATGCTTCAGCAGCAACACCTGGGGCCACTGCAGAAGAACCACCCCAGAAATGCTGGTTCCAGACACAACAGCTCATCCTTCACCTCCCTAAATGCCTCGTTTGCACAGTGTGTTTGTTGTTGTCCTTTTTAATGAAGAAAGACTTCAGATCTTCAGCTGTGGACTTCAAGCTCTTAAAAAAAATTGAAAAGATAAAATCCTAATATTAATGAAGAAAAACAGACCTATGCAAGCCAGAGACAACTAATAACCTATGCAGAGCTCTACACTGATAAAGATTTGCTAGTTCCTATTGAAAGTGAAGCACCAAGAGTTTTCATGTAATATGCTCCTAAGAAGACTCTGGTATTCAGTCTATCTGAACAATGTGCTTTAGGCTTAGTTTTCTGAAGAATTTTGTGCCATTTATGGACCATTTCTGCATGTAAAACAGGAAATTAGTGCACTAAAAATGACTTATGCCCCAAATTAGTCTGTTTTCATACCCACAAAATCCCAAAGCAGCTGTATTTAACTCTGACCTAAGTATTCACCTCAGGGGTGAATTACCTAGAGAAGCTGGAGTTAGATGGAAAAGCATCCACAGCTTTAGAAAGATTATTTTACATATTCACCAATAACTCCATTTCATGGAAACAAGTGCCAATTTGGGGCACATTGTGCCATCACCCAGCATGGCAGGATCCAATCCCATAGCACCAGACCCCTCCAGCGCTGCTCCCTCTGACCAGTTAATGTTCTCATGTCTTTCCAGTTTAGGCAAGACTAAAAATACATTCCAACCTACAAATTAAATCCAGGGTACCCCACCTCAATAACAGTGCATGCATAACAGTGCCACACGTCCCATGCCCTGCTGCTGCTGGCTGCAAACCTCACCCAGGGATAGGTGTATAGGTCTTGGGATCCCACATCAGCCCACGCCTGACAATAGAAGGTGAAACTTGGGAAGCAAAGCCAAACCAGGTCATGTTGTACAACAGCCTCCCAAAGCTGTGGGACCTTTTCCCACACATATTCTGGGTGTTTTCCAGAAATGTTGAGATTTCTCAATTTCAGCAGGAAGCAGCACTATTCCTCAGCTTCTGGATGCACCCTTTCCTTAGCGAGGTCCCAAGCAGAAGCTGGAATAGGAATTTGCTTCTTTTGCTCCCACTAACACAGCACAATCTCCTCTGTTTACATCTGCAAGCTCAACTCAGCAAAAACATCCTGCACAGATGAACTCTGCAACTATGCAATAAATAAATAATAACAATAATATTTTGTGTTAATATAACACCTCTAATCCAATTATCTGAAAGCTCTTTGCAAATACTAATTAATTAAGTCTTGCAACAGCCCTGTGACTTAGGTTACTATTATCCCCCTTTTACACATGACAAACGGGAGTCTCCGGGATGCTGCTTCCCTCAAGGGCACACTTAGCAGCACAGCCAGGGCACAGCCCATGCTCCTGCACCACTTTTCATGCACAGTGTCACTTTAAAAACAAGGGTTTTTTTGGGAAAGACTGTCACACGACAACAGCAGAAGGGCTGGAAACTTCCCAGCATTGACAACACCATCAGACCCAGCCCTTACCTGCAGCAAGAACCAGGCTCCCACTTGCTGCTTTCTGCCCCAGAAAACCCCTCAGGACTGCAGGTCCACACGGAGGAAATCACACCTTACCTCTCCAGACACAACACAGCATGAAGTAATAACTGTTTGCCTTGGGTCTATTCCAAAGCAGGGACTGCAAAACAAATAGACACAGGGCAAGAGCTCAAACCCCCAAAGTGCTCATGGAGGCATAGGACTCTTTTATGGTTTCCTCCAGGTGCCATGAATTTACCCAGAAAAATGTGTAATTGACAGGTGGAGCCGTTTCTGTTTCCCTAGGAAATGGCCCATCCCAAAAGGACAGGTGGATGGAGGCTGGAAGGGAACGAGTGCCTCCAAAGGGCTCCTACACCATTTTGCCTATGGCACTAATTATTCATCAGTCTTTTAAAGGCTATTCTACTATCAATAAAGCAAATAATTTTTTAACTTGTGTTTTATGAAAAATTAATTTTTAAAAAGAAATAGAGCTGCTGCTCACTTTCTGCTGAAAGCAGGCTGGGTTGCTTCTCTGGCCAGGAAGGTCAAGGCAAAGTACCTCTGAAAATTACTCTTTTCTGCTCTTTCCTGACAGAGAAATACATCTGAGGAGGTTTTAATTTCTTACAACTATTTTATACCCATGCTGTTTTTAATTAATTAATGCTAGCTGGAAGAGTTACCACAGCTCCCTGGATCAGCCATCCAAATCAGGGGCACTTTGGGCAGGAGTATGGTTGGAGCCATTCTTTGCCTCTTTTCAGTTTACCCCAATACAAACAAACAGGCGCTAAAAAGGAAATATTTTACATTCCAGTTGTACCTTTTCAGAAATGTGCTGGTTTTCACCCCAGAAGAGCATTGCTGTCACACCCATCTCTGCTGTGCACTGAGCCATGGGCTGCTTAGTAGTAACTGGGGGAAATACCCTTTTTGTCTACAATGAAATCCATACTCCCTGTTTTTTAACATCCAAGTAATAAAATTCACACAGCTAAGTGAAAGATGTTGTAAATTATTTTACAGACTCGTTGCCAATTCATTCTCCCTTGTGTTACACCGAGGTCAGTTCAGTGCTGCAGCTGGTCCCAGGCTTCCCCAGCAGCTCTGGGCGTGCAACACGGAGAGGAGCAGGCCAGGAGGTGCATTGCTTTAAGTCAAACAAGATAAGACGTGTTTGCCAGTTGATCACCAAACCCAGGAAAGATCAAACAGCTCCAGTGGAGGAGAACTGGGTACAGCAGCTCATAGCAAGTGCTGTGGCTAATTCCAGACCAAAGGGGAAGTAGGATAAGAGGAAATTTATGAGTAAGCTCTTGAAGTAATGAAACGAAAGTAATGCTGATTGGCCTCATTTACAGCAGTTCAAAAGCTGATCAGCATCGCTGAAGTAGTGAAGGATCAACTAACAATCATTTCCACAGTGAGGAGCAGAGCTGACCCACAGGACACAGCACAGCAGGTGCTGACATGAGGCGCCACTGCTGCTGGCCCTCGCGTGCTCTCCTAGCACTGCTCAGAGGTCCCCCTGGCCCTGCTGGGGCACCAGCCCAGCTTCCTTGGGAAACGGGGGATGCAGTGCTGAGTGATGACCAGAGCAGCTCACTTTTTTTCCACTGGAAAAAGAGGGGCAAGGCTTGAGAGCAGGTGAGTGCCCCAAAGGTGTATCTCAGGAGAGGAGCACCATGCATGGAAGGTGCTGCCCTGGTGCAAAGATGCTCAAAGCTGTCCAAGCTTTGCAGGATCAGGACACTGGCTGAGGTTCTACCAAGCACTCTCTCTGTCTGTGGAGCTGACAGGGCTGCCCAGCCTGGGGTGAGCTCAGGCCCTGAGACATGTGGTTCTCCCTGCTTGCCCGGCATGGTTGGGGCTGTGTTCAATCACAGCAGACAGTAACCAATAAATCAAAATAAAAGCCAGTGGATCTTCAATTATCTTAGAGCCTATTTTTAGAAATAAGCTTGCCTCCAACTGTTCGTCGTGTGCTTCCCCCAGAAGTGGGGCTAGGAGAAAGAGGCACATTTGTTACTAATATATCTTCACTTCAAAACTGGGTTTGACCCATGTCTGGGTCAGACTTGTATAGGAACATATTATTTGTGAACATGAAACCATCTGGAAAACATGTGATTCCATTGAATTTGGACAAAACCATCTGCCCATAGGTTGCACCAATGCTCTGATGGAACATGCAGTTTATGGAAATATTTGTCTCTTCCTGGCTGATGTACTGTATTATAACTAATTTTTTGTAGGCCATGTTGCATGAAGTCCGGATCTGCAGTGAAAACAACATGCCTGATAAAATCTTATGTGAGACAATGAGATGTAATATATACATTTTGAAACCGTAGAGAGAAAAATGACCTTTTCCACCAACACATTGATTCAAGTCTTTATGTAAGCACAAAATCCCTGTCTATAAACCTACGTGGCCAAACCTCTGTGTTTCCAGTAGTATTTCACTTACCTGGAGAGTGTGGGGGGGAAGAACAGCAAATGAGTGGCTTTCAGCTTTGTATTTTGATTCCAAACACCGTGAGGGAGTTCAGTGCAGGGCGGAGAATCCCAATCCACAGCTGCACCAGTTGCTCCACAGGACGCACTGGTGGTGCCACTCAGGCTCACCCCCACTCCATTTGGGATCGAAACCCAAACTTAATTCGCGTGGAAAACCAGATCCCATGAAACGAGGAGGGGTTTCCCAGTGTCCGTTCTGTCACAGACCAAGACGAGGTGGATGAGTCCGGGTCTCCAGGGAGGGTGGAGGGGGGGGAGGGAGGCTGCTCAGAGAAGAAAAACTTGTTATTTCTGGGGTGACGGGGTGCAGCGGCCTGGGTGAGGGCGGGGTGCATCAGGGAGGGTGCGGGCCGGTCTCCGGGCTCGGCGGGTCTCGGCCCACGAGGTGGCAGCAGACCCTTTGCAATGCGGCGGCTCTGCCGGGACAGCCCGGGCGCGTCCGCAGCCGCGCTGGGCCGGGGAGGAGAGGTGCCACAGGATAAATGCCTTTCAGCCGTGTTTGACACCGCAGCAGGACAGGAGAACCTCTCCTAGCAGGGCTGGGGAAGCAGGGGAGCGTTTCCTTGCGGTACCTTCGCTGCCCCATTAGCAGCCACCTCTGCCGACACCCTCAAAATGCTCTTGTCTTTCCTGTCACATTCAGCACAGCTTGCTGGCCTGCTGCTGACACGGTGTGGAACTTCACGTTGTTAAGATCTTTAAAAGCAACAGCAGGAAAAAAAACCCAAACAGATAACTCCTATATCTTTACTTTTTCCAAGCTCTTTCTCCGAGTGTGTCAGGGCAGGACAGGAGCATCTACCAAGCACTCAGCTGGATGCTCAGTGGGGCATCGTGGCACTGCTGGGGCACGGCAGGTCCCTCACCTCTCTCATGTGCCACAGCACAAAGTGATTCCTCACCTGCTGGGGGAAAACTAAGGTATTTCCCACGAAGTGTGCTCAGGGACTAGTGAGATCTTCTGTGGCCTTGGGCACCACAGACACGGATGTGCTGGGGACAATGGGACAACGCAGCCCAAGTGGAGAGGAGGTCCTTGCAGATGGGTGTGACAAGCAGGACTGGTTTTAGCTGCAGCTACAAGGCATGATCAGCACTGCAAGCCCAGACAGGGCACCATCAAAATTCAGCTGCAGATAACAGTATCTGGGGACCTGCAGGGTGATAGCAGATGGCGGAAGGAGTTTTTCTTTATAAACTGAAAATGCAAACATGGAATCACTGTCCGCACTGATTTTTCCCCCCAAAGAACACACGAGCTAATAGACACTGCTACACATCTCCTCAATTAAGCAGTCAAGATATGTTGAATAATAAATGAGCACAGAAAGGCCTGGGCTGCAGCTGGGACAGAGTCCCCAGATAACTGTGGTGAGTGCAGCAGGTGCCGTGGCAGAGCCCTCCCAGCCCCCTCCCAGCTCCTCTCTGAAGGTCTCTGCTTTCTCCCCATAGCTGGTGGCTTCTCCTTCACTTGTCTCACCCAGCCCAGGGGAACCTGCAGCTCTGGTAGGGAGGACCAAGCCCAAACACCCGAGCATCCCACTGCCCTTATCCTTCATCTCTCTGCTCTCAGCTGCCACTCCCTGCCACCTTTGCATCTCTGATACGCAGACCACTTTGAATGCATTATGGGGGGTTAGACATATACATAGGAGAATACAGTAAAAGTTAACTAAAAGGTATGACCTACATCAAGCAAAACCATCAAGTGTCTGTTACATTAAAAGAGGTGGCTGAGTCCTCCATCCTGCTCGGCTATAGCATTTTTATTTTATTTTTTTTGCCAAAAAGTGGGTACAATGATGTTATACTGCCATCTTAGGTAACAATGTACCTTTGTTTATAAAGAGGGTAAGGAGCAGAGAAGTGAAAGGTATGAATATAGTTTGAATTCATTGCTTGAGTGGGCAGAACATGAAAATTCAAAACATTCCAGCAGCCTATAGATGTAGGCAAACTCTTGGCTGTTCAGGCAACTGATTGTTCAATAAATGCAAACAGACAAAGCAAAGCATCACTGAACTTGAGAGATAAAGGTCCTAACAATAGAGGCCTTTTACAATGTGAGTCCAATTTTTGGTGCCTGTTTATAGAAGTAAAACCCAATTTGAGCAACTGGAGCATCAGCTTTTTACAGTGAAAGATAATTCAGTTGGAGCAACCAATGAGATCATGTAAGATCCTCTGAAAAAATCCTAAAATATATATCTCCATTTTGTTAATAAATATCTTGAATCTAAGCATTAAAACAATGTGACTTTAATGGTTTCTCCAACTCGTAGCTACATTCCTTGGTAGCAAGAGATCCCATGTGGGAATATTAAAATAAGACCTCCCCCCACACAGGCTGGGAGTGATGAAACATAACTTAGCAGCTTCAGCATACATCAGAGGATAGAGCTTGGTGTTAAAATATTCAAATAAGGAATTCAGCCCTCAGTGTTTCTGTACCCGTTGGTGTCCAAATTTTGAAACTGGTATTTAAACATTCTTATAAGTGCCAAGTTTCCATAAGTAAATATGAAATTGCATGTCAAAAGCTGGTAATCATGACCCAGTTTGTAGCTGGAAGTCTAAGTAGATAATTTAAAGCTGTGTTTTGGCTTAGTCCAAGGAAACCATCAAAATCTATCGTTGCTTTGTGAATCTTTGTGAAGTCAGCATGCTACAGGTAGGAGAGGGACCACGTGATACAGTAGCTTCTCATTTTTTGCTTCAGTAGACTCATTTTTTATTGAATACCAGAGTAAATATTTAAGCAAAACTAGTGTAAACTGCTGGCAGGTATGCCATGCTAAGTAACAGTCATTTACTTTTAAATAATTAAAAGTCAATATACAAGCATAGCATTCTTATTGCAGTGTGGCATGTGGTACACCACTCTGCCTACGTGTCACTTCAGAGCCTGATTTACTAACAAAACATTTATCCCTGCTTATTTTGAAAAAAATAAATAATATATTTCTGAAAAGCAGCCCTCTCCATTATATATGGTTGCAGGTATTTTGGCTACACATACCCCAGCTATTCCTGGGTAAGGCTGAACCTGCATTACTTCTGGGGCTGATAAGGAAAGCCCTGATTTCCCTTGCATGATGCATAGTGGAAGTGTCAGGATGGCTCTGATGGCATTTAATTAAATATTTGGCAGTGTTTAATTAATTAAATATTTAAACATTAAATACTAAATAGGATGTGATATCTGCTTAGTGGACATTATGTCTCAATAGCCATTAGTCATTAAATAGGACTCAAATTGGCCCTAGAAGACTCCCCTTAGCTAAGCAAGGTCTTAAGTACATGCACTTTTGGATCTTCATTAATAAGTAATAGAGGCCAATTCAGACTGTGTAGCAACACAGAGATCCCTATTAACAGAAATGTTAATGTCTCTGTTTGAGACCAAGCTCTCTAGCCCAGACAGCAGATGAGATGCTCAGAGCACAGGGGTGGGACACGGCCCCTTGGGTGATGTGCCGAGCAGCAGCGACCAGGAAAGCCCCCACCACAGCCACAGAACAGCCGGCACCACCTTTGCAGAGAAGGACAAAGGCACAGTGCTCAGATGCCTGTGGTCTCCCAACCCCACAATGTCTATATGGGACTTTTTTGGGTTAACTTCAGGGGATTTTAAATTAATTACACGGTTTAGTGTTTGCACACGCTTATGCTCTCTGCAAGATCCCTGGCTCTCCTGGGGAGATGTGTGCGGCCACCTCGGCATAAATGAGAATCAGGCTCTGTGCACTCACCCTCTGCCAGATTCCCACCAGCGTTGGCCAGGGATTGATCCAGGCAGACGTTACCACCTGCCAGTGCCAGACGTGTGCTCTTCCCTCAGCATCCGCAGAGCGGCTCACGCTGGAAACGCGGCACGTGATAAGGGCTTGGATGAAGGGAGGTCTATAAAAAAGAGGAGGGCTGATGCTTTGAAGATTTTTCTGTAAGATATTTTTAGCAAGGAAACAACATTTTACAGGCCCTTGTGGTTTTGAATTTGCTATTTCATTATACTCTATTCCCTAGACAGCTACTAATGGCAAACACTTCATACTTTTCATCTCAGTGATATTTTTGGTGAGATTTATAATTTTTACCATTAAATCTGAATGCTGCTCTCAAGTACACATTCACGGTTCCTTTCAGCCCTGCTTTGCTCAGCAGCAGTTTCACAGCCAGCACAGGCAGTGCCCAAGGGACTCCCTGGGGAGGGCGAATGATCCCGGTTCCCACCCTGCCAGCAACCCAGGGCTTTTCAGGGGCCAATAAACTGGTTGTAAATTAAAGCAACTCTCAAATAATTTTAAATTATGCTAAAGCCCTATTAAAACCCAGAGAGGGAATATCTAATCAGCTCAACGTTCCTTTTGTTTGGGGAACTGCTGTAACACACCACATGCCATCAGTGGGACATCTTGGAGGGGCAGTGGTGTCCAGCCAGCAGGACTGTTGGGTGCTCCTGCCCTGCACTTCTCCCTGGCTACAACATTCATACATCTTCCACACCTCCCAGGCTGCATACACACTCATAATCAGACTGTACTTGTAGTTTTTACTTGAAATATCGAGTTAGCTCTTGAGGGATTTGTGTCTGGTGACATATATATTGGTACTGAAGTCAGAGGTCACCTATTGCAAAAATCTTGTTGATAGGACAATTATGAAAAAGATCTGTGCTGGTTAGAAGACCCTCTAACTAGATTTGGTCTTCTTCCTTCAGCCTCACATTATCAACTCGTGGTTTCTCTCTGTTTTAGTGATCCAATCTTTCTTCTTTCTGAATTTCTCCCTTGGGAACTTTCTACACAGATATTTCAATATATCATGCTATTCTCTGCAGAAATCATTTGCTCAGTAAAAAGACTAGATTTTTTTTTTTAATTGTTACATTAGCAGTGTTCAATAGCAGCCACCATGCCCTCATCTACACCTAGCACAGGCTAGAAAGGGCTGGTACTGGATCAAAGCCATCTTCGGAGTGAATCAGTCCCTTCACCTTCATGTTTGCATCGCACACAGCTTCCAGGGCAGCTGGAACCAGCTTTGGAGCAAGGTGGCTTCCAGGAGCAGTGCTCCACAGAAAACATTACTACTATTTTGCAGACTCCAGCTACACGCTTCCTGTGTTTTAAGGAGTTGTCAGTAATGGGATAGGCACTATAAAGCAAGTGCTCCATCAAATATTAAGCAGCACAGTCACTTGCTGAATTACCAGCTAACTGCCAAATGCAGGTTTATTTTTCAGTTCTTGTTGCACAGTGTCGAGTTGTCAGGAGACACTGTCTGCAAAACACAAAACAAATACCTGTGCCATGTGCCCCAATAATTCAAACAACCTGCTCAGCATCCTCTGCCCATTCCACCTTCCAACGCAAAGCAAGGTGAGCACTGCTCTGCTCCCCGTGCTCCCACTTCCCTCTCCTGGTACCTTTGCATGCTTCTTGCGTGCTGTTAAAAGGCTTTTCATTTCCTGACAATTTATAAATATGCATTGGGCCTGAAGGATGAGGGTAAAGCAACTGCTGTTTCTTTTTTTAAAGAAAATTAAACATGACAAACTTAGTTATTCATGCAAACCATCCACCTGTTATCTCTGATTATGCAGGATCCAAATGGTGAAGCTGAGTGAATGAGTGCATTCATCAAAGTAAACTGTCAGAGGCAGGAACACTGGTTTTAACCTACCATACCTATTCTCTTTTGTACTTACGTTTCATCAGCCTCAAGAGGCAGTGCAGTTTCTTGGTACCAAGAGCACCTATTTCACTACTATCTCTATTTTAAGGGGATTAATTAGCCTCCAGAGAGTGGAGAAAAAACTCTGCATGTAGCACTCTCATGCTTTAAAACATCACTTCATCAGGATATTTTAAGCTTGCAGGCCAGACCATATGGTATTCAGGAAGAGAAGCTGGAAGCGCAGTGCACACACACATTCCTTCACACACCCAGTGCAGAAGGAGGTGAAGTGTTTGGTTAAGCCTCAGTGTGTGTGCAGATGTACACATGAACAGGGAAAATAAGCAGAAATAAACTTCACAAACTGAAAAGTGACAGGTTTATTTTCACCCATCCACCAACCTGCCCCACAGCAGCAGTGTTTTCACCTAGATTACATAAACTTGAGAAAACAAGAAAGCCTGAATTGTACTGCCTGCAGCAGGGCCCTAGCACAGGCAGCAGAAAGAGCACTGTTGTCCCTGCAATTACCATGGGGATTCAGGTGGAGCCACCCCACTGCCCCTCCAGGCATTGCTTTGTATGTCCTCTCCTTCAAATGGGTTGTTACACCAAAACACACAGTTCTTTCTTACTCATGTCAGCCTGTCCCTCCAGCAGCTTGCTGCCTGCTCCCACAGAAGGAAGTTCTGTTGAAGATAAAATCATTTCACACACACTTATTTGAAGCAGCTGACAGGGAAAAGACAGCATTTATCCAGGCAGTGCATCATGGTGCTGCCTACCACAAGCATAACCACGTGCCCTGTCATCTCAGCCTGAACCCCAGCAGCTCCCAGCACAAGCTCCAGCACACACTCAGGCTGAGAAGCCTGCACTACCCCAGCTCTGCACATGTAACTCTCACTGGTGTTTTTAAATACATTGTCTTTTTCTCAGAGTGCAAATGCCAATTACTGTTTAATGTGGCACACTTGCATTATCTGTGTAACATTTCCAAGTTAATTAATTGGTTACAAGTCTTCTTTGCTTCTTGCCCCACAAACATCAACAAAGGGGTGAACAGTACCTCCTGCCCAAGTGATGTTCAGGAGATCACAGAGGCCCCTTCATGTCCATCCTGCACTGCTCTTCACCACTGATCCCACTCATGCTGGTGTAAGCCAAGGACCAGAATTTTAGCTTTTGGTGGCACTCTCAATAGCCCTACAGTGCTGTGCCATGCCTGGGGGGGTCAAACTCCCCAGGGATTTTCAGGGTGGACTGGAGGGAAAAGAAGATTTTTTGCAGCTCGCAATCCCTTCTGTAACACTATAGGATGCTTTAGCACCAGGAGAAGCCACAGCACTCTCTCCACTGTGATTTACACTCTGGTTGAGTCAGTGTGACAGCAGGACTACTTAACGCTACCCTCCGCCCCCACTGTTACAGAGTTATGACTTTAAACACTGAATATGAATCAAGACTTTCCTTTCCATTCAAATCCTCCTTCTGCCCTTCTTATCTGACTCATTTCCAAGCTGCCCACTGACCTTCATGCTAATTGATCATTACTAATAGATAAGGGTAGTGCAGCTTTTGAACTGTACTTACTATGTGCTTTATACTTCTTGATTGGCACAGACTGCATTTTTTTGCCTGAAACTAAGATCATCTGAAATTAAATCAGAAGCTGGTGGACAAAGCTTTGAGAATAGCCCTGCATGCTGGAGTGAGCTGCCCTGCTGCTTCTTGCCTTACCTGCAATGACTGGAACAGCCCAAATCCAGAGGTGGGGATTTGCAGGAGGGCGGGTGAGAGGGGGAGAGTCAGTGAGGCTCTTCTCTAACACCACACATGGCATATTGGTGTCACCAAGTCCTTTCACTCACCCCCCCACCCCCACTGCCTCCCCCAGGAAGGGGTCTGGGATCACTGCTCGGAGTGTGAGCACTTCCCAAAGGCTGCAGTGCTGTGAAGCTGCTGTCTCAGGAAGCACCCAGCTCTCTGAGCAATGTCTGCCTTTGGATACAGTGAACTGCAAAGAATTTAAGTGACTTGTCAGGAGTTATCAGGAGAGCCTGAGGTGCAGCTCAGAACACAGTTGTTGCCCATAGCCTCCTCTGCAGCTATCAGATAATGCCAGCCCTGTGTTGCACTAATACTGAAGAGCACATTTCATACACAAATGGATTATTACTGGAATCTTATAGATAAAGCCATTTATCTTCTGAGGCCCTTGGGAGTCTGAGTAGTTAATACATATCACAGCAGAAAGATATATAAAGCACTCAATACAAAGACACAGTGAGAAGCATGGACAGAAGTGCTGAAAGGGAGAGAAGAATCAGAGCAGGAAAGCAAACCTGCAGGAGATGAGGTTCAGCAGAGGTGCATGCAAGTTGACCAGATAAACCAGGTCTCCAAGGACTTTCAGGTGAGATTTTCAAAAGTATCAATATGAGCTAAAACCTCCAGTTATTCAGACACCAATTTCCTTAGAAACTTTATCAATGATACAGCAAGAATCAGTCCTTATCATCAGATTTACACATGCATGGGCACAGTTGCAGGTGGAAGTAGGTGCTGGTGACTCAGGACCATACCATGCAGGTGTTTGTACATCTGCCTCTTTATCCAGCCACAGTGACAAAAATAAGAGCAGAAATCCCAATGCCCCATTTTCACCAGCACTCATACCCTGGTGATGAGCACTCTAAGAACCCATTTCAGGCAGAATAGAAAATTAATGAGGGAATAAAAGAGGTTGAGTCACACATCTTACATCTCAAATATGCCTTGCACAAATCAGCCGTGATGAATTGTTGTATGAAGTCTGGGTAAGGCTCCTTGCTGGCCAGAATACAGATAAAGCATGTGTGGGTCTCTCACATGTTAAACAGAGCTCATTAATGGAAAGATGCTTTTTATCCTTTTAATTCTGACCACATCATTCACTCGTCATCTTATTTAGACCCTATTTTTCCCAAGACGGGCAGGTGATATGATTGCATTGGCCTTGATACAACCACAGCTCACACTCTGCTTGACAGCCCAGCAGCAGTGACCAGAGCTTTTGTGCCCGTGCAGCTGGGAGAGCCAAGTGCCTGCACACAGAGATCCCAACCCATCAAACCCACAAGGCTGGTAGAAAAACAAAACCAGGCAACTTTCAGTCCATGAATATACATCTCATTCAAAGCAAAAAGGAGGCTCTCCAGCAGTAATGCCAAACACGCAGATTAATGACAATGCTTTGCCTGTGAAAATGGCCTTGCTGAGTCCAAACACGTTCTCCCGAGATGCCAGATTTGTAAGTTAGCAAAAATGTTGAGCTGTCTGTTTGCTTTAAACAATTATGTCAGCTCTGCAAGTAAAATATGTTCCGTCGTCTGACCTCCCCATGCTGCTAGATAGGGCAGCATTTGGTTGTCTCTTGCTTTAACACAGACATCAGAGGACAGCTGGAGAGTTTTCCCAGGAAAAGCAGGGTACAGCTAACAAGGGAAGAGGCAGAGAGACCAAAGGTAGTAATGGGCTCTTGCACCGATGTAATTTAACACCTGCTGCATCACAGCAAAGCCCTAGTGCCCCAACTGAGGTGCAAGATCTGGTCAGGTGAGAGTTTAAGTCTTAAGTTCCAAGTAAAAAGCCACATATTTTGAGCAGGCAGCCCTTTAAACAAATAATGTCTGGTCCCACGCTCTATTAAAAATCAAGCCCTAAAACCAGACAAGATGAAGGAGGCTATTATTGCTGCTCTCACTTCTCTCCCCCGAAGGGGAGTTGCTGCAGAAAGAGAGATTAAATGATTTATCCCAGGTCATAGTAGAAATCTGTGGCAGAACTGGGAATTACAGAGGCTCCCCTGGGTGCCTGCCCAGTACATTAAGCACAAACTCAACTTTCTTCTCTGTAGCACCAAGTCAGAGGCCAGGTCAGACATTTTCCCTGCTAGAACAGCTTGTCAGCACCTGGCACTGCGCTGCTGAGCCGAAAAACACTCACTGTCAGTGGTGAGGGCAGAGCAGCAATATTTATATCAGAGCTAATGGAGGCAAACACTGATCACTTCCTTATGATTTACACCAAACACACCATAGCCAAGCTCAGCAGGAGGACCTGGTCCCTCCCTACCTTTCCAGAGGATGCTCAGCAGTGCCTAGAGGCACCAGCACCATGATGGGATGGAATTAAAACTAGAGCCACCCAGCCAGCGAGTCTCCTCAGGCAAGTGTTAGTTTGAGTTTTTCCCCCCTTCAGTAAAATGAATCACACAAATGTAGTTTACATGAAGGCTGAAACTTGAAGTAAGAACACACGAGGCTCCCAGCCTGGAGGACACAGGAGCATTGATCTGACAAGCTGGGCTATGGCAAGAGCTGTGGGTGAACTGCAATGGAAATAAAACTAAGGGGCAATTTAGTGCTGGTGCTAGCACATACACATATCCCAGAGATTTCATAGCCATTATCTACAGAGCCCATTCTGGCATGTGGAAGATGAGGTTTGAGAAAGCCAGAAACATTCTGGGATTATGTTTAAAAGGCTGGTTACATCATAATTGTAAACAAATTGGAGGGGGTAGGGAAACTGAGATGGCCTCCCCCTGGGAGCCCCCAGGCCACACAGCCCCTGGACATACAGTATCTCACCTCATGAACACTCAGGCTGCTCTGTGGGTCTTTGCTGTTCAGAGCTCCCTGTCCTGTAAAAGAAACCTTCTGCATCTTTCAACTACCAACCCATACAAATAGCTTCTCACACTGCAAGTGCATATAAAGCCAATAGCTATCTTGGCTCAAATATGGGAAAAAAATACCATGCACACAAGAAGACACAGTTGTTACAGAAGTATTTCCCACATTATAATCACATGCAGAGACAACATAAATGTGTAAGAAATCCAAAAGCTATGACACTTTTGTCTCCGATGTTTCTACTTCCAAGCTAGCTGCAGATGAGAGGACAACACAGCTTGTTCTTTCCCATATTCAGATACAGCTCAGCATCAAAAAAAAAAAAAAAAAAAAATTCTTTCAGAGTAATCACAGTCCAGGAGAATACATCTAATTCCCTCTAAAATAATTTGGAGCTTCACTGGGTAGAAAATTGCTATTTCTGCTCCAATGCCAGAGAATTCCATTTTTAATTATAGAAATTTCTGTTATGCACAATTATATATTCTTTCATATTCTCTCTCACTCTTAGTTCAAACATACTATTAGCTCTTTAAACTACTGCTATGCCTCAAGCAGACACAGGTCACTCCTGCTGCAGAGTAATGCTGATGTTCATGCCTCCTGAATCAACTCAGACCAAGTAACAGAGAATGAAGCATCTTTTTGGTGTGTTCCAGGACACGTTAGCCAAACAGTCAAAAACTGTTTGGATGTAAGCTTCAGTCAGATGTAATTAGAACAGAAAAATGGAAACAATCTTCTCAAGAGAGAATATATATGGACTGATAATGCCTTGTAGAGACACCATGAGCTAAGGACCAAATTCAGTGAGCAGCTGAGAAAAGCCACATGAATATCCACAGCAGAAGTCAGTGAAAAATGACACTTTGCTACTGTCTGTGTTCATAAGAACTGGAAATAAAGGAATAAATTCTCAAATCCCAAACCAATAAACACAGAATTATCTTCATACAATAATTAATCATCCTGTAGAATTTAGCAGCTGAATGAAAATAATCAACCCATTTCTAAAGAGGTAATTATTCAGAGCAATGGCTGGAGATTTGCAGCCCAAATTTGTCCTGGTCAGATGAGAGACTCCAAACACACAGGAGTTGGTCAAGACCCGCATCCTGGGGATTTGTGTTTGTAAAGATACAGAGATGATAAATCAGTTGCTTTAAACAGCTGCATTAAACAGATTGTCTCCTTAAGTTTAGTACCTGCTTTTTCAGTTCCAGCAGGAATTTAGTACCTTTGCTGATCAGAATTGATAACTTTAATTGGCAGTTCAGAGTTAGGTGCAAGGTGCGTTGACACTAATGAAAATTAGTTGCTTAATTTGCCAGCCACACAGGGGACCATGCCAAGGAAGGTGATGGGAAAGCAGAGGCAAGCTGCAGCTCTTTGCAGCCCTTCCTTGGGGCACAGAGGGATGGGATGTGGGGTGACGCAGACAGGCAGAGGGAGGACATGCAGGCAGGTGCCTGGGGATGCCCACAAGCCCAGGCAGCAACCATACAACCATGTGAGAGGGCAAAAGAGCACAGAGAAGTTGCTCAGGGGCAAGCACAGGGGAGAGCTGTGTGGTTACCTTCTGCCCAGGAGGCTCAGAGCACATGGGACATGCAGGAGGACCTGGGAAATGTGGGACCCCAGCACTGTGCCACACAGCCAGGCTGCCCCCTGAGCATCTGGGGGCACAAAGTGCACAAAGCAGGTCCCTTGCTCCTCTGAGAGGAAACTTTTCTTCGTTGCTGACGAAACATAAACCACAGCAAGAGAGGAGGTGCACCTGCCTGCACCAGGGCAGTCTAGCAGTCAGCTCCCTGTGGCTGGGACACCCACCCCATCACACCAGAGACCACCACTGGTGTCTGCTCCAACAGCAGCCTCCACCCACCAAATCAAGCATATGCATCAAATCCCCTGGTATCTTCCAATTAAGCTCTTTTGGTAGAGTTTAAATTCAAACACAGCCACCATGCAGGCACATTTGAAGTCCTCACTAGCCAGCAACTGAAGGGTCCAGACTGGCCCTGTTTCCTTTGAAGCATGTCTGCTGGCTGTAGGTTTCTATAGTGCTCACTTGCAATTACAGCTCTTTTCAACTTTTCTCTCTCTCTCTCTCACTTTTTTTTTTTTTTAATTTAGAAAGATTGAGAGGAATTAAAAAGTCCTCATCAATCAGATTTATCAAATAAAACTGCAGAGGTAGGGCCAGCTGCAGCTACACATGTTAAACTCAGCTGCAGATATGAAAGGAAAGGCTGTAATTCATAGTTAGGGTACTTAGCTTTTTGAGGGTTTAGCAGCAAAGCTAATCCCATTGCTATACCCCTAAATGTAGAGTCCTAGCCCTGAGATAGCTGAAGGCATCCAAGGATTGGTCCCTGTGTACACAGAACTTGATTCTTTATCCTGTGAAAGGTGCTATCTGTGCTGTCCTTGCTGTCTGGACACCCTCCTTCACATACTGCTGTGATTTCCCTGTTCTTTGGGCCTTGAAGGGCTTGAGAATAATTTTGTTTCTTTGTCCTTGGACAACACATGTGGCCAGCCAGCATGGTTACATCATTTACCTAAGAGTATGCCTAAGTTACTCTGGTCACAAGAGGTCAAAAAAAAGAAGAAAATAAGTGCAAAACTTCTCATTGATTTACAAGGGTCAGTATCTTATCAGCCTTACCAAGTTTTACAGGGGTCAACTGCTGCTGAACACTATTAGCTGAGTGACACTGTAGCCAAAAAAATTCAAAAGCCTGTAACATTCCCAGATGGTCACCCAAGGGTCTTCAGGTGGGGATGGGAAGTGTGTTGAAGGGAGAAGAATCTGAAAAGGATGATAAGGAATAGATATCATAGGAATGGATAAAGTCAGAGGTAGAGGAGTCTTCCCTCTTCTGCATCAAGTTACTGTTATTACCATGTAACCCCCTTGAGCAGTTCTAGGACACAAGCAGTGCCTGTGATTCTCCTGCAGGCTCTGCTGGCCGCTAATTTGCAAGGTCCCTGCTCACCACCTCCCTTCTGCAGTGATGAAGCATCAGGGGAGCACTCAGAAACCACAGGCACCCTCTCCTCTCCCTCTGCTTTTCCACCCTGCTCTCTGAATGGGCAGCTCCCTGCAGAGAACATGCCAGCTGTCAGTGACACTTGCAAATAGCAGTCCTATTCCTCTGAAAAACCCTGAGAAACTCAGGGACATAGCCGTGCCTGCGCATAAGGCACACAGGGACACAGAAGTGTAGAGAGGCTGCATGATTTCCTCATAATTATTTTACCAGAAAGGTTGCAAAAACTGAGAAGGGATAAGGGGTTTTCTTACCACACCTGATGCACACAGGCTCTGTCCTGGCCGCTGCTGCACCACAGCATCCGTGGAAATGCTTTCTGACATAAAACACCACAGCCTGCCTTTATACAGATGTTACAACGTTGAACAACATTTTGTGCAGAAAGATAAGAGCATGACATTCATTTTCCCTGCTGCTCACCCCAGCAGCTTTGCCCTACAGTGGGGCTGGCCTGAGGAACTGGCACTCTGAGAGCGCTCCTGTACCCCCAAACCACCACCCTGTTCCTCCAGGCCAGCAATGCTCCTCCAGTTTGTTCCCAGCAAAGCTGCTTTCCACAAACACAGGTTCTTCAGCACCAACTCAACTTCTTTAGCAGAGGTTTCCAGGCTGCATTTCAAATAGTAAAGGTTTCAGTCACTGCTTGCTTCCGAAATTGAGCTGGTTTCTTAGGCTACTGCCAGACCCTTGTGTCCTCCAACAGTCTCCATCTGCTGGTTTTTTAGACAAGCAGCTCCTGCAAGGACAAAATATATGGAGTTAAATAAGATACGCTTCATCTTTTTTTTCTCTCAGCAAAACTCAGCAATTTGAGAGATATTTTGTAAATTCAGATTTGTGATTATTATTTTTCACACTATGGCTACCACAGTGACCATAGAGAATTTATTGAGGTAATAATGTATTTAAATAGCCAATTTTTAAAAAAGTGGAACCATTGCAATGGATTAACATTCAAATCATTAATATTCAAGCATATTAAGTCACTTAAAGGATTTTTGTGTGTGTACGCACATTTTGGGGTGTATTAT
Organism: Calypte anna; assembly: GCF_003957555.1. Taxonomy (NCBI): domain Eukaryota; kingdom Metazoa; phylum Chordata; class Aves; order Apodiformes; family Trochilidae; genus Calypte; species Calypte anna. Next base: position 8,449,896 of record NC_044257.1, on the reverse strand, counting down.
CTTCATAATACGTGAGGAGAAGATATGCTTTACTGTTGACAGTTAGCACATTTTCTTTATTGCTTTTCATTTCATTATGAGTAAAAGTGTTATTTGTCCACACAGCCTTCCTTAGGATGAATGCCATCATTTCTGTTTGCAGAGGCAACCAAAAATTAAAGGAAATATTTTAGATGTCATCATTAAATATCAAAAATTGATTTTAAGTAATTACTAGTACTCTGGCACGTATGCATTTTATTCAGAAAATCCCTGTTAAAAATATTTGTCAGGGGATATTCAAATTTATTATGTAGAACAACACAGCATTAACATGCTAGCTTCTGTTTCATGCTTTGGTTCATAGCAACAAAGATACCAATGGGAAATCATTAAACAAATATGCAATTTTTTTTGCAGCATAACAGGTCTGTGTTTGGTATCACTTGAAAAAAACTCACCGAGCTCAAACTGACAGAAAAAAAAAAAATGCAACGAGCAGGCAAAGTATAGCAACATTATAAATGTTAACAGATTTCAGAAACTGATTTTATGTTAATTCAGATGTTAATGTTGTCCGAGGCTGCTGAAAGGAGCACGGGGCTGCTGGAGGAGGGAGCGAGCCCAGGGAACACAAAGGGATGCCTCTGGGTGAGTGTGTGTGGGGGGGCAGTTTTATTAATTATATTTCCTTCAGAGCCCTAACAATAACATGTCAGTAATCCACGCATTCTGTACTTAATTGACATTAATGATTTGGCTGGTTCCTGGTCCTCTCTGGGAGCCTCCCCACGCCGTGAGAATCCCGGCCATCTTGCGTTCCTCCAGCCCCGCCGCACAGCCCCAATTAACTCAATGAGCGCGGGGGCTGATGAGCTGCTCCCCCCTCTCCACGGCTCCCTTCTCCCAGACAGGTCCCAGCCGGACGTCTTCCAAGCTGCTCTCCACATCCCTGAAGGAGAACACAACCCCCGACACAACCCAGCACAAAGGGTTCCATTCATGTTCCCCCCACACCCTGGAAAGGTGCCTGCCCCACACCCGCGGCTGCCACCGGCCCTGCTGGGCAGAGGTGGAGGTGGAAGAGATCCGTCCAGTTCCCCTCGGACACCAGCAGCTGAGGGAAAGTCAGGGATTTTTCTCATGCTGGTGGGCAACAGGTGCCAGAACACACCCAGCCATGACAACCCAGCATCCCACGTGCCTGCAGCTGCCCTCCAGATGATGCCCTGTCTGCAGGCACCCAGAGTCATGGACACAATTATAAGCAGTGAACTGACACCTCTCAAACTACCCTCTGCCTGGGTTGCTCTGGTACCCATAGCCCAGCTGCCAGCCAGCAGTGTGTCCCAGACTCCTGCAATTTACCTCCTCTGGAGCTGAACCTTTTGGTGACATCAGTCCCAGGAAACATGGGTTCTGCTCAGGCAGGCTGCTGGGGAGCAAAGTCCACTTGGCATCAGGATGATCCAAACCCACTAATGCTGCTAGCACACCCCAGCCTTTTTGCCTCCAGCAGGCAGCCCATGGAAGCCCCAGGAGGACCCTGTCACCGTACCATAGTTCAAGAGACCATGCAAATTACAGCAATGACAAATCCAGTTTGTTCTGGGCTACTCTTAGCCCCTACTCAGTCTCTTTCAATGCCAGACTTACATGATGGCTGCCAGTGCTACACCAGCAGTTCCTTCTTCCCCTCTTGCTTCCCACCTTTCAGCCAGCTCAGAGGCCGTGCTGTCACTTCTCCAGGGGGCCCACCAAGCACAGAGCAGACTGCTGAGCCTGTGCCTCTCCTTCACATGGACAATCAGCACCCTGTGCAAGTCCTTTTTCTTCTTACCTTACAGGAGTCAAACCTTCTTGAAGTTGTCCAATGGAGAAAGCCTACAGACGGAAAGGCATTGAAAAATATAAAAGAAAACAAAACCCAAACAAACCACAAAAAACACCCCCCGTGAGTCCATTTTTTTTAGGAAATTATGGTAAAAAAAAATGTAGCTTGCTGTCACTGTCAGCAAATACATTCCTCTATTAGGTGGTGTTGGAATCAGCCATCCAGCAGGAACACCTCTCCCACTCCCAGCAGAACAGGGTGGCCCAGGCAGTGAAACATTCAAGGAATTGTTCTGTTGCCACTTCTCAGGGGAAAACATTTGCTCAAAAACAGTCAGATGAGTTTGGAGTGATCTATAGGGCACTTTGTTATGTTAATGACTGTTACCAACTGTCTCTTCTTTATATTAAAGTGTTGACTCATTGTCAGTTGGGGCGAGACAAGACAGCTTGCTTGTGCCTTGCAGTCCTTTTGCACTTACCCAAACTACTCATGTGAAGACACTTTAATATGAAGAGACACTGTCTGTGGCTATTATTAATCTCCACACTGAAGCCCAGAATACTAATAAAGCCACACAATAACCTAACCTTTCCTTGGTGCATTCTTCATTCTGCAAGATTTTGGCCAAAATTAAAACATTTTTCATTAATCTCACAAGCCTGTGGCTGACAAACAGACTTCCCAAACAAAGATATAAAAATGTTTTCACTTTCCCTCTACTATGCCCAAATAACATCATCGTCATTCTGAAATAGGTAAGAGAGAATGCTTCCTGCAAGCCCAGAAACATCAGCTTTATAAACATCAGAAAGCAAGGTTTGGCACATCTGGTTGAGATGAGAGAGCAACTTGTTTATTCACTGACCAACTTTAAACTGAAATGTAACTGCCAAACCTTGCTGTGAACTGTATAGCCCAAATAGCACGATGACATCTGGTCATCTTGGAAGATGAATTTTGGGGTAAAAAGAAAGAAAAAAAAATCGAAATAAATTTAAAAAAAAAAGTTCTTTTAATTCCCTCAGTATTTCTTAACATACAGAAAAACTGGGCTGAGGTGCTGAGCTGCAGAGGCTGGCAGACTGGTAGAGTACCACCCCAAAAAATCCAAACAGCTTCCATGGAATTATAAAATAAAACACCATATTATTTTCTGTCTGATGTTGTTACTCTGGGATTTGGTCCAAGAATGCCCAAACCATTCATCCTAGTTACATGCAGAGTACGCAATAGGTGTGTTCATGTAACTGGAGCCTGAACATGATAACCTGGCACATCACAGCTGTCCCTGCTTCTTTTCCCCTGTGGCAGGGGAGAACCTAAACCCTTTCCTACACAGCTTTATTACATCTTTACTGTCATTGCAGTGAGTGTACAAGTTACTCTGGAAATTTTTGCTCAGAAATCCTGACCGTACTGAAAATAAAAGAATCAGCCTCTGTCAGAAGAAAATACAACACACCAACACACTTCTAGTACTGGGAAAATCATGTCTGTGGCATGGTCTTTAACTGGGTGACTTTTCAGAAAATATTTAGACTTGTTGCTTTTTGTTGTCAGGAAATTTGTTTAGCTCATGACTGAACCCAGTATCATTTCAGTTTCAAGGAATTTTACTGTATACAGTTTGTAAAAAACCCAAACATTTGATCCTTTGATTTTGCCTTTATAGCTTAAGAATCCATTAACATATGTGGTTGAATACTTTTTTAAACAAAGTGAAGCCCAACTGAAATATTGCCAGAGACACATTAAGAGCATTTAGATCTAGAGAACCATTTCCCCACCACAGCCCCTGTCTCTAAGCTTACAAGCTCCTCCTCTTTTCCAGGGTTCACAGAAATTTAAGAAAGCCACTAAACCCTTATTTCTCTAGCCAAGCCCAAATCAGACACATGACATTTGAGTCTGATAATATAGCCCAGGAAAACATGCTGATAAAGGAAATATTTCCCCCTCCAATGAAGAGAAGGTTTTGCCAGGCAACCACAGGCTCTTCTCCATCCCAGAGCACCTGTGGCAGAGAATAGTCACCAGTCAGCAGAAGTAAGGCTTCAGTCTCATGCCAAGGAGTAGGGGTTTTTTTCACACCCCTTACATGTTGGTGAAAGTGTTCTCAGTTCAAACAAGCAGGTATTTAAGAACTGAAATGCCTCGGAAGAGGAAGGACAGTTCTACTCAGCTAACATCCACCAGTCAAAGGAAAGTTAGGGTGAGGCTCTGCACAATCATTTTTCCTTATATCCCAGGTGATCACAGATCCTAACCCAAACAGAAACAGGCCTTTCATTTATTTCTTCCTTGAAGCCCTGCTGAAACACCAAAAACCAGTACATTACAAAATACATTTTTCTTTTTACTTGTTATACAAGAGCCCATTCAGCTCAGTAAAACAAAACCAGCTTGCAAATATATGCAGTTCCTATAGGCAGTCTGCTCCTCTGAATTGCCAGCAGCTGCAGGACTAAAGCCCCCTGGGATCAGAAAGATTTTCCTTCCTTCCTTGATAGCCATTTGATCTCATTTGCCCTCAGTCTGCAGTTTTAAAAACCCTGCTTCTATTCAGTCTACAAAGAGTACTGTGTTTCTTTTTATAATCTCAAATCCACTGTAAACAGAAATAAAAAGCTTCGTATACAAACTTACCCTCTTGTAGTTAGCTTGAACTGATTATTTCTAGACTGAAAGGAGACAGATTCATAGAATCATAGAATCTGCTGGGTTGGAAGGGACCTCTGAGATCATCAAGTCCAACCCTTGCTCCACTACTGCCACAGTTACCAGCCCATGGCACTGAGTGCCACATCCAGTCTCTTTTTAAATATCTCCAGGGATGGAGAATCCACTAAATCCCTGGGCAGCCCATTCCAATGTCTGATCATCCTCTCCATAAAGAAATTCTTTCTAATATCCAACCTAAACCTCCCCTGGCACAACTTGAGACCGTGCCCCCTTGTCTTGCTGAGAGTTGCCTGGGAAAAGAGCCCAACCCCCCCCTGGCTCCAACCTCCTTTCAGGTAGTTCTAGAGAGTGATGAGGTCTCCCCTGAGCCTCCTCTTCTCCAGGCTGAACAACCCCAGCTCCCTCAGCCTCACCTCATAGGACTTGTGCTCGAGTCCCTTCACCAGCCTGGTTGCCCTCCTTTGGACCTGCTCCAGGACCTCAATCTCCTTCCTGAACTGAGGGGCCCAGAACTGGACACAGTACTACAGGTGTGGCCTCACCAGGGCTGAGGACAGGGGCAGAATCCCTTCCCTGGACCTGCTGGCTATGCTGTTCCTGATCCAGGCCAGGATGCCATTGGCCTTCTTGGCCACCTGGGCACACTGCCGGCTCATGTTCAGCTTCCTGTCAATCCAAACTCCAAGGTCCCTTTCTGTCTGGCTGCTCTCCAGCCACTCTGTGCCCAGCCTGTAGTGCTGCTTGGGGTTGTTGTGGCCAAAGTGCAGGACCGTGCCTGCACAGCAGGACTATTCAACACTTGGCCATGTTGAACCTCATCGTGTTGGAATCAGCCCAACTCTCCAACCTGTCCAGGTCCCACTGCAGAGCCCTCTTGCCTTCCAGCTGATTGACACTCTCTCCCAGCTTAGTGTCATCTGCAAACTTGCTGATGATGGACTCAATCCCCTCATCTAAGTAATCTATAAAGATATTAAACAGAACTGGGCCCACCACTGATCCCTGGGGGACACCACAGCCGCCAACTGGATGCAGCACCATTCGCCACCACTCTCTGGGCCCGGCCCTCCAGCCAGTTCCTAACCCAGCACCCCTGTCTAAGCTGTGGGTTAATGAGCTCTTCTGCCACCTCCCTCATCACACTTGGGTGGATCCCATCTGGTCCCATAGATTTGTGGGGATCCAAACAGCTCAGTAGGTCACTGACTGTGTCCTTCTGGATTACAGGGGGGCTGTTCAGATTCTTGTTTCTTTCTACAAGCTCCAGAAACCAGCTGTCCTCAGGACAACCTGTCTTACTGTTGAAAACTGAAGCAAAGAAGGTTTTAAATACCTCAGCCTTTTCTTCATCTTTAATAATTATATTCCTGCCCATGTCCAGTAGAGAATGGAGGTTTTCGCTGCCCCTCCCTTTGCTATTGATGTATCTGTAGAAGGACTTTTTGCTGTCCTTCACAGAGGTGGCAAGATTCAGTTCAAGTTGTGCCTTTGTCTCTTTAATTTTCTTTCTACACAACCTAACTACATTCCTAAATTCTTACTGAGTAGTTAGCCCTTTTTTCCACAATCGGTGGGCTCTCTTCTTTACCCTAATTTCTTTCAAAATCTCCCTGTTCAGCCAGACCAGTCATCTTCCCCGCCGGCTCACCTTTCAACACACTGGGACAGCCTGCTCCTGTGCTTTCAAAGCCTCTTTGCAGTTAGCCCAAATACTCACTGTTTAGCAACCAAAGCCAAGTGACTTTTGCTCCTCTTAACTTCAAAACACAGAAGTTTCACAGATGGGCTAGAAATTGTGTTATAAAAGCAAGAAATGGACATTAAGGTCTTCTTGTGTAATCATCACTTCCTGTCATCTCACAGACACAAAACACCATCCTAACAAGACAACAATCCCAGCTCTCTCAGTTGCTCCACCTTGGCTGCTCACCACACTCTCAGCAGGTCCACACCCTGTGGCACAGAGGATGCTTGCTAGGTTGCAGGAGGAAGGACCATAAGGGAAGGAAGATCCATGCTGCTTCTTGCCAGAGGTATCACACAAGGAAGCTGCATCCCTATTTATGTGCCAAGTCTGAGGAGGAGAGCTCTCCAGGGAAATTCTAGGAGCTCTGGTCAAGCTGACCTCAACCTTGCCAGCAAGTGTGCTTAATTCCCAACAAATTGATGGCTAAGAAAATATCTGAGTTAATTGTACTATTTCACAGTACATGCCAGTGTCTCCCTTTTTTTTGAGGGAAGGAAGAAGGTTATGGAGGAGGAAGGTTTGGAAAATGAGAGTATGAGTAATCTAATGCTTTAAATGTATGTTGTTACATACCTGGAGCATGTTCCCAAAACAGGAGATTTATGCCTGCGAACTGCTCCACCCAATGCCAACCTGTGCGCTTGCCAGCTCCCTTGCTGCACTGCACATGGAGCTCCCAATAGCCCACACTGGGGCTATTTCCTTCAATAAAATCACAGCTACCACCAATTTTCAGTTTCATAGTAGCAGTACGAGAAAATCATTGCCGGATTCATTTTCTCTTGTTCAAAGTTTCTCTGATGTCCCCAGCTTTCAAACCAAGGTGAGATTTTGATACATAGTTATGACAAACCTTTCAGGAGGAAGATAATCACATGCCACCTGGGTTACTGCAGAATTCAATTTACTTTGCAGCATGCTTTATGCTGGTCTCTAGCTATTAAAGAGAAAGACATTTTCCAGTGGAGAAGCATAGAGCAACACAGAGCTAAATTGCTTTCTTGGCATTCCTCAGCACCTGTGAGCCCTCCTGCACCAGGGACAGCAGCCTCATACATTGCCCTGGGGGTGCCCTCGCATAGAGCCTTCCCCACCTCAGGTAACATGGTTAAAGTCACAGGAACACATGGTATGATCGTGGCTCATCTTTGTTGCACAAATTTCATCAGGCTTATAAACACAATAAACCTTTTTCTGCTATAGAGTAGGGCAGAACTGCCCACTTCCCCACTGATCCAGGACCAGGGAGAATTTAGAATAGGATCCTCTGGCAGAGATGTATGAAAGGAATGCCCTTGTTTATTTTGATGCTTTTGTTAATAGGGACAACTATCTTAAAATTCAGTTGTATTATTTCCTAGTTGTTTTCAGCCTGTGGCAATCAGTGCACAATTTTTTTCCAGCTAAGCTGGAAAGACAGCATACTTAGACATAAGCATACACATGTGTTCCAAGACAAGAACCAAAGATTCTTAAAGCATGAGATAAAATTGAGAAGGTAAGAAAAACCAATTCTGGTAAGTCACTCCTGCTGGAAAGCACTGCAGCTGTGGCACATGATAGCATTCTTTCCTACCTGGGAAGCTGCAAAGCTGTGATCCCCACACTCTGAACAGGCTGCTTCCCACCAAAACAAAGCAGGCTGACCCTTCAGGAGGGGATTATACAATTATATATACAAGAAGTTATACAATTAGCAAGATTGCCATCTGAAGCAGAGATCTAATTTATTAAGATGTCTGTTATCTGAACAGGTAACATATGGAACACCTGCATTTACTCTTGAATAGGTATTAACCAGAAAGTTGTATTTAGCTTAAACAGAATGTTAAGAGTTCATATCTGTAATGTTATTATATTTTCTTGAATAGTCAAAGGAAACAATTACCACTTACAAGATACAGTTAATTAAATAACTTTTAAAGAATTTAAAAATTGTATTTTTCAGAAGCAGAACTCACGCTACTGAACACTGGTAAGTAACAGCAAAAGGACTAGTACTGAAGCTAGGACTACCTTTCAGGAGTATTATTGCCCCCTCCCACACCCACCAGTAGCTCTGTGTTGGAAATGAGAAGTATTAAAGTGGGTCTCAACAATTTCTCTGTGACAAAATTTTCAACATTCCTTTGCCCAGGATATGTAGTGGCCAGAAACTAAAACCACTCTAAACTAGCACCAGCAAAACTTGTTGACATCTACACTTACTTCATTAGCACAAAACTTAAACAATTCATTACAGAGGGAGGAAAAAAAAAGCCAGCAACACCAAATAATTTGCTTACCATTAGTTTTGATAGGCATTTTTATTACATTAAAGCTTTAACATTCATCATATCAGGAAAGAGCAAAGGGGAGAATAAGTTAAAAAAAAAAAAAAAAGCAGCCTTGCTGGGGACTAATGTTTAGAAAAACTAACACAGCAGAGTAGGAGCTTCCTGAAATGGAAGTGTTGTAGCACTTAAGTTACCTATAGGACAACCTGATGTATCCTGGTAGCCTCACAAGTTCTCAGTGTTGTTGAACAGTCCTTTTAAGTGAAGATCATGAGAAAAGCAACCATTTTTAAACATTTATTTCTCTGTTTTCCTTTTCTGCAGAAAACCATGACTTTCCAAAAAAGTCTTACTACAACTTCACAGATTCTCAGACCCTGCAAAGGTCAAGGACAACTCTTCCTGTAAAAAGGCACACACCATCCCAGAAATAAATTCTGCACAGCAGACAGTTGTCAAAGAATACACCAAAATCCCAAAGTTTAAATGATTATGTTTTAGGAAAAGATAGGCTTTTCCTGCTGATGACTTTTTGCTTATTAAACACAACAACAGTTCAGACAATCTGATTCAACAATTCCCTAATACACTGATGATTTGAAAGTGTGCTGCAGAAGGATTCTCCATATACTTGTCATGTTTATTATCCCCTCCCCAGCCACCTGCACCTGGCTAAGGGAAACCCAAGTAGCCCAACATGACAATTTTATCTTAGCATCCAAAAAATTTTAATTGACAAACCAGTAGTGGTAAATAAATAACGCAATAGTTTCTACATTATTCATCCCCAATTCCCACACTACCAGTGGTCACAGTCTGAAAATCTTAGCTGACCATAATTAAAAGAAAAATATGATATACATAAAAATAGCTGTCTTAGACAGCATTTTTATTAAAAATGGATACATAAGAGACATAGCAGCATTTACAATAGAGTTTTTTAAAGGCATCAAGTTGTAAGCCAACCATTTGAAAAACAGGCTTTGAGATGTTGTCTCACAGTACTTTTTGTCCATTTGTCAACAGGGGACAGTGTAACTGCAGATTATCCAAAGGATGTACAGTAACTATTCAAGCCCTTCTCCTGAACAGTTGGTCACATCAAGCATCACCCTCCATAGCAGCATTTGGAGCACTTTTCAGTGTTCTTTTAAGTGGCTGGTGTACTTGATCAATATCTTCAAAATATTTTAATGTTCAATAAAAATATTTCAAATAGAAAAATTCTTCCATCACAAAAAAGTAAGGTTTCCTTTTTCAGATTCCATAAAAGCTTATGAACTTCACTGGCAGCATTTCCATAATTGAGCAAGAGTTGGAACCAGCAGAACAGGCACTTCAGCAAAATTGTGTCAACTGTTTCTATAGTCATATTGGCTTAAATCCAGAAGACTGTTTCTTACTACTTTGTGGTGGTGTAAGGACACCAGTAGGGAAAGGTGAAGTCCTATTTTGCTCAGCCAATATGGCTTGTTTTGCTTGAGCTTTGTCCTGAAAGACCAAGGATAAAGTAATCTTTCTTTTGATCTACCTACACAACAGCTCAATATAATTCAGTGTTTTATAACTGGATAGATTGCTAATCTGGAAATACATATCTGTATCTAACCCCCCTGACAGTAACTGATCTATTATGCACTACACAATAGTAATCCAAACCAAGAGATACACCTCTTTTGGAATCTGATTATCAGCATTATGGTACCTGGTACTTAACTTAATAACAAAAAACAAAAACAAAACCACAAACCCAATAGCTCAGATTAATTACAATTCGTTGGACAAGTTTCTGAAGTTTTAAATTTCTCATGCTAAAGTCCACTGTTGTTCAACTTCTTTTCAACCACCACTATCACATAACAGACCCACAGGATCAGTCTGAAGTGACCAGTCTCTCTTTCTCTTTTTCATGAGGCAAGGTAGTATTATCTATATTTCCTTTAGAGAAAGCTCTAGCATACAATATTTGAAGTAACCCCAAAGGGTAGAAATATGCTTCCAGTTTCTAGGATAATTGTTTGCCATTTGAGATGAGGTTTAAAACAAAAATCACCTTTTAAAACTAAATACAGAACATCTCAGACCCAAGACAAGTTTGTCACGGTTGTTTTGGAACTAGAACAGTTTTAAACAACCTTATGCATTTTATCATCTGGGTACACTCAGCCTCAGTATGACTTTAGTTCACCAAATGTTCAAGCCAAAGAAGAAACAATCAGAAGATTTCACAGACAGATTTTTGTCTTCAATATGCACATACATACCAGCAAATCCAAGCTGTTTATGTGCGTCTGTATATTGTGCAAGTCTTCAGGAGCTACACCTCTAAAGTGTTTGAGTTTGGAGCTTCCTACTTCCCTTATAGCCATTGCAAATGGAACCATCCATTTTACACACTGCTCTATCTCACACCATTCATAACCTGGAAAACAAAACATATGCTTACCTGACTGAACAAATGTTTGTAAACATGCTAGATTTAGTTTATTAATGCCAATACCTGAAACTTTCTGTATCAGCTCAGATGAGGAGAAATGATATAAAGCAGAAGCTGCAAGTACTCCATATGTATATTCCAAGCAGCCAATATCCAGCACACAGAGGTCCAAGAGCTACAAGACAATAGATGTTTAATGTGTCTGTGACAAGAATACTTTTTTTTCCAGGTGAAACAGCATTTGAAGGAAGAAACCAGTCTTACCTCTGCTATTTGTACAAATATTTGCTGTGGATATTGTGGCAGCAGTACCTCATAAAGCTCATTTAAATATGCAACTTGCATGTAAATGTTTAGCCAGGATACAACTGTCAGGGGATTTAAGTTCCAGTTCAGAGCCTGAAAGAACAGACATGTACAAGATTTCAGTATTAATAAAGAGTTCCTAACTTAAACCATGCAACTTCATTTACTCCAGATCAGAAGCTATATTTCCAGTTGGTCCAGGAATCTTTGTAAGACAAAAATCTAAGTCTCTCCTGTACCTCCTCCTGCTGATAGAGTGGGGAAACAATACATTTTTTTAATACACACAGACTGGTCGATGCTTTAAATCACTTGTTACTTACAGAATACTGCTTTCTACTTATAAAGAGATATTGGAACTCTTAGCAGCACAAGATTAACTGAGGTTCTCTGCTTTTAGTCTGACTGTGCTGTATGTTTTTAAAAACTAAAGTAGAACTAATTCTACTTTGAAATACTACCTTCATAATGATCAATTCCATACTGAGGATTTCATCTTCTGTACAAGCTCCATCTGTAACATAGGCAAACTGGTGCAACTTTGGTGGATAAATTTCCTGAAAGACAGATGATCAAGTATTAATCTGTGGAATAGGTTTTAACCAGTGTCATGCTAAGAAACAAAAAGATTAACAAACCACCACTACTGCAGCATTTCAAAACAAAGGGGAAAAGAAGAAAAAAGAACCAACCCCTGACCCTAACTCATGGTGCTCTACTCTGCCATTAATATAAACACATTTCTTGTTCAATCTTCATGCTCACACCCTTCACCTTTCAGTTTTGATGGATCAGTACAACATGTGTTATGTTTTACTACAGCGCCACTGAGATGGCATCATAAAAGATCTTTCTATACATCCTAAAGAAAGGGCATTTTATCCTTTGCTTGAGAAAAATAGATTGAAGAATAAAAGCCCCTTTAAAAGACAAGCAGCAAGAACTTAAGTAGCAATATGTATTTTAATAGTTCAAACAGTTCAGTATTTCAGTTTGTTCTAGTAAAGAAAAGGGTACTGACAGGACAAGAGGTAACCATTTTAAAATGAAAGAGGGTAGATTCAGATATTAGGAGGAAATTCTTTACTGTGAGGTTGGTGAGATACTGGGACAGGTTTGCCCAGGGAATTTGTGGGTGCCCTCTTCCTGGAAGTGTTCAATGCTAGACTGGATGGGGCTTGGAGCAACCTAGGGGGCCTGTGCCTGCCTGTGCAGAGGCGGTTGAACTAGATGATCTTTAAGGTCCCTTCCAACTAAAACCATTCTATGAGATAAAGAACAGCTCAGACCACCATCCAGTAGGTACTCCACTAACAACAAAATTGCATACAGCAACCAGCCACAACCTCATTTAGCAACTACAGTTAATTTTATATTTATTCTAACACTGAAAAGACTATCCTTTGAAAGAGATACTGTGATGTTAGCTAATATTAACTTTAGACAGTTAAAAAAGAAATTTTGGAACAGAAAAAAAAGGATTTTTATAGCAACAACCTCAATAAAGCCTACAAAATGTAAGTAGTGTATAATAAGTGTGTTGTCTGTCTATTCACATTCTTATGTTAAAGCTGGAGACACTTACCTCAAGCTTTGCTGCTATGAATAAAGAAGAGATACCAATAAGCTGCAATAGTGTTTTTACAACATTCTGTTGCGTTGCCATAAACCGATCGAAGAAGTCTTGTGCTAAATAAAAAGTTTCTCTATGAAGCTTGTAGACTTCACAAACCTGGAGAGACAGATTAGAAAGGTCAAGAATAGTGTTAGAGAGTCAAAAACAGATGCTACAGATGTATTATAAAAACCCAAGAGCTAGACACAAAATTCATATTGGCTTTCTGTTTCATTACTATTGTGAAATAACATGTTCACTGAGAGCATGAGTTAAACAGTTTCCTTTGACACAAGATGACAGCCACTGCAGCAACTCCCAAACAAAGAGATCAGAGTAAAAACTCTTCTAGGAAATGCAAGTACATGTTCTAAGGATGTCAAAACACCAGTTCATCCTTTTTGCAAAGATGCATAATTCCAATATCTCAAAAGAGAAAATTCTCCCAAATATTTTAGTGCTAAAACAAAGACTATGCCACCAAGTCATCCAAACAGCAAAAAAGACTCAGACAGAGAGTTGAACAGTCTACATGCCAATAACAAAGGACATGAGATGTGTCTGGTCTTTAAATCACCACACCTTCCTTCTTACAATGACTTTCATAATCATTTGCATAGCTTTTATCTGTGGTATGACCTTAAAAAGATTACATTATGGAGCTTTAGGGACAAATTAATTATTATCCACTATCAACCTAAATGATTACCAGGCTATATTGTCAGTCTGTACACTATCAACTCAATGCACTATATTTTTTTTCCTCAAGTTTGGCGCCATTGGCAAACTTCAATATGATACAAAGATGAGGAAAGATACTCATGACAGCTATTAGTAGACTTCACCAAAAGAATGCTTAAAATACTCACAAGCACAGAAATGCTCACCTCCATCAGCCAGTCTAGAAGAATTGCTCTCATTTTAGGTTGCAGAAGGGGATGCCTTTGCATATAAAGTTTATCCCTTGCATATGTCTCTTCTTTGTTTATCATGTTTTTCCATACGTCCTCTCTGTTTGCCCAGCTAAGACAGATCAACATTCAGTACCAAATCACACGACACAAGGAAGTCAGACAAGCAGCAGCAAAATAGCACTTACTGTAGAACTGGTAATGGTGAAGCTCTAGTTGGAATGACACTCAGATGTATAAAGTGAGAGTAATCAATGCCAACTGGATCATCATCTTTATCTGGAGTAGGAATCAGCATATGGGCATTTTGGTGAACATTCTTCCAAGATGGCTATTAAATGAAATATGAGATTTTACACTCTGCTCTTTTAAATCATCATTTTATCTACAAATAGCAAACACGACATTGGCAAGAAAATGACAGAAACTAGGGTTACCTCTGTAAACTACTTGTAATCACAGACTTGCTGAGATAGGAATGGACCACTGTAGGTCATTTTGTCCAACTTTCCTTCCTCAGGCAGGACCACCTGAGCCAGTGTCCCAGGACAATGCCCATGTGGCTTCTGAGTATCTCTAAGAATGGAGGCTCCACAACTTCTCTGTGAAACATATGCTGGTGCTTGATTACCCTCCAACTAAAAAAAAAGTGTTTCCTGATGTTCACAACAAACTTCCTGTGCTTCAGTTTGTGTTTATTACCACTTGTCCCATCACTGGGATCACTCAGAGTCTAGCTCCATCTTCTTTACATCTCCTTTTCAAGTATTCACGTACACTGATGCATGTCCCCAAGCCATCTTTTCTCCAGGCTAAACGGTCCCAGCTCCCTCAGCCTTTCCTTATGGGAGATGCTCCAATCCCTCAATCATCCTAGTGGCTCTTTGCTGGGTTCTTTTCATTATGTTCAAGTGTCTCTTGTACTGGGGAGCCCAGAACTGGACACAGCACTCTAGGTGTGGCCTCACCAGTTTTAAGTAGAAGAGTGCTGCCTGCTGAATTCAGTTTGCTACTAAAGGTGAAGAACATTTCCCCTGCTTTCCTTTTGAAGGACCATAATTGTTTCATGGAAGAATACTCATCAGATTCTCCTGTTGGCACATTGCATTTTGTTTCTACCAAAAACACCTTTCATGAAAGCAAGACACTTGCCCTCAGGAAAGAATAAAAAGGAACTTTAAAATACAATTTGTGATTATAATTATATAAATACAAGGTCAGGATATTTCTGGTAAGGAGTATGTAGATGCAATGCCTGAAGTCATGGTTCCCTATAAAGTTACCTTGACAGTGAACACAGCAAAATAATTCATAAAATTTTTCTTATTCATCATGCAGCGCCAAGACAAAAAAACAAAGCAGTTTTGATCCAATTGTTTTCAGAGTAAAGCAAATAAATGTTAAGCAATTGCCATTAAAGCATCAAGTTGACCATTTCAAATATACAATTTTGCCAAGGTCTGCAAAAATTAGACACCCACCACTTCTCCTGTTATATCCTTTAACTGGGACTAGAACTTAAGTTTACATTTTTCTTTTCTCCTTCCTAACTCTTTTGAACAAGATCTTGGTGAACATTTCACACAGTTCCCCAGGAAAATACTACTGCAGTAGAATACAATGCCAGTGCCATAAGGAAATTAAAATTTTGGCATTTCTGCCTAACAGCAAAGTCAGCCATCTTACTGCAAACAGATCTGTTCTGCAGCACTAGAAGGACCGAACTCCCTGACAAGATTCCTAATGTGCCTCAAGAAACCAACCAAACAAAAAAACCAACCAAACAAAAAAGAATCTTTAGGTGCTAAAAAGTAATATGTTCTACATTTAAGTTGCAAAGAAGCTTTCACACCTGATTTACTTATATTATAATATTATAATATTAATTAATTATGAATATAATTAATTATATTACAATATTAAAATTTACTTATTTATTTATATTATACTGATTTAGCATATTAATTGGACACCCAAGTCTTTAAAGATTTAGCAAGACACTCAACCAAATCTAAGGAACAATATCAATAAACTTCTGTACATTACACTGTAACTGTAAGGAAAGAGAAGCTACCACTGAAAAAAAAAACCAAAACAAAAAACCAAAACAAACCCCAAACACTTTAGGATGGGGAGGGTGTGAGGAAACCATGAAGAGCTTCCTTTGGGCTTGCACAGAGACAGCCCAAAACCAGGGAGCTGCCAAAAAGTGACAAATGTTCTGGAGAATCTGTGCAGCCTAATGGAGGAAATCCCACAGTCTTGGGCTTACTTCTCAGGCAAACAGGAGCTGAAGCAGGATGCAAACCAAAAGTCAGTGGGGAAAAAACTGCCTCCTCAAATCTGTACAGTCTAACAAGCAAGCTTGGTGACATCCACAGTAATATTCCAGATACAGGAATAGGGACAATGATGAGAGATACAATCTGTACCTTAGATCTGAGAACTACATACAGATTGGAGAAACTGTACTGAGGCCATGAGGAGGCATGTTAGTAGGAGCAGCACCAAGAAGGGCAGAAGGTAAGTGATGGAAGAAGTCCAACAGAGCAGTTAAGTCCCCACAGCTCCAAAAACAGAAATCCCACATCAGGAGCAGGTTCTTTTTAAAGCACACACTTTCCCACACCTCAGTTTTCTGCAACATGTCATAACTCACTGATATATCAAACTTTCATTTAAAAGGATCTTTTGGACATCCTTCAGGCATATAGGCCAAGCATAAAATGGAGCAGATAGCAACATGAATTGCTGGTTACAGGCAGAGCCTTCAGTGAAGCAGACACACCTAAGAATACAAACTGTTGAGACACTTGAGCTGGGAGCCACCAGAACAATCTTCCACAAAACCCAGAGCAAGGAGGGCACCTGGGAAGCAGAGGAAGAGTGTGACCCAAAACTTCCTTCAAGCAACAAGGTCAGAAAATTTCAACATAAAATCCAAGGCAGAGAAACAGTGAGGGGACAGGACTATTTGTCTCACCCTAAAAAGGAGCACGTCATAACAGAGAGGCATCAACTACTACCCTGCAGCTTTAGTTTGCCCATCAGATATAGTAAGGCCTATAATTTTAGCCATTTTCCACTCACAGATGTATTAGTTTGAAGCACAGTAATGCTTCCTTGCCAGCAGAAAGGGATTTGGATTCCAGTACTAATAAATACGAGAGAGAAGGGCAAAGAACATTATGAAGTTGTTCCACTTCTTTCTGAATAGCATAGGAGCTTCTACTACTATTAATTTTCTAAAGAGTGAATACTGTCCTACACTAGATTAGGACTAAGTCAACCACCCAACCTGGATACAGTTTATACTTTATCTGATTGTCTGAAGACTTGTAGAGTTGTTGTTTACTGGGTTTTTTTGTTTTGATTTTTAAATCAGATGTTCCAAATGTTTTCGGAGGATATTTTCAGAGCCATTAGGTGGAACAGTTTGACAACAGTAAGACCAGATTCAGGAAAAATGCCTAGTAAGAAGCTGATCAAAACTATTTCCTGAAAATTTACTCCCATCTCCTTCTCATCTCAAAACATTAGCTAGCTTCAACTAAAGAAACTAACTTGTAGATCTCTCCACTTGAGATAGAGGTGGCCACTGAACAACTTAACTTTGTAACACAATTGCACAAAGTTGCTCAAATCTAGGAAGATGAAATTTGTTTTACATGAAGCCTTGGAAGTTTATCCATGCACAGAAAGCAGCCAGAATTAATATGAGAATTGCCAGCAGAATTAAAGCAGTGCCAGTTCACTAAAATCAAACACAGAATTTATGCAATATTCTGCTGTCACAAACCTGATGATATAACCACCCTTTCATCACATAAAGGGTAACAGCATCCTAATTAATAACTCAGGCCTTATGTTCAACAGAAGCAAACTAATGAATTGACTATGAGGATGCCGTAAAGTGGGATGTGACCGAAATTTTGCCTTGTGTATAAACTAATGTCAGTAAACAATTTATTTAATGTAGAAGCCATGTGGTATAGGCTGCAGTGGATTTATAGCTACTTGCATTATAGAATTGTTGTGCCTCAACAGAATAACTATTGCACTGGCTATCATACAAGCCTGCTATACTGCTGCTGGAACCATAAACATATTCTCATTAGTGGCCCATGGCAATTTATATCAGAGAATAGCTTGTGTCACACCATCCACTGAAGAGCTGCTGCTGTGCAGCCAAATGTTAGCTTCTTTAAACAGATCTGTAACAATCTGGCTACTTTGTCATAACAAAAACCCTTCTCTATGTAGAGAGGATGCACAGGTACCCTTATTTATGGTTTGCAGAATCAAGGGGCCAAATCACACCAGTATCCTAAACTTAACTTGAAAAATTCCCATGTAGATATTTTGGATGCCTACTGTCTAAATTACTTGAATTTTAATGTACTTATAATTCCCAAAGTAACACTGAATGGCTACCAGGCCAGGAACACAAATAAGAACACAAAACTGGAAGTCTTTATCTATTCTCAAAGTTGAAGGTCAATGCACACAAAATATATTTCAAGTTTCCTTCCACTGTCCTTCTGGAAGAAGGTAAAATTAGATCCCTGTTGAGGTCATTTTAACAATATCTTATTATTATGCAAAAAGCATGGAAAAGAAGCCCTTGCTCAGATCAAACAGAATGAATCTTTTGGTGAAGGAGAGAACTGTGGTGAAGGACAGGCAGCTCTTCCTTGTCAGAAGTGAGAAATTAGTTTAATATACTGCACAAAAGAAAGACAGAAGGGAAGGAGAGATGCCCTCATTAAATGCTCACCATTTGAGCCCTGCTTAATTTGTTGACTGATAACTGGTATACGCAGTTGCAACAAGCAGAGGCCATTCCAAACAATGATGCCCATCTGTTATGGTAGCACTTTAGTCTTAGAACTTCCAGCTGCCACTTCTGGTTAGATGTGCCACATTATGCACAGCCTCGTGTACAAAATGAGTACGGTCTGTACTCCCTGATCATGACTTTTGCAGCTTAAGTATCACCCTGCACATGCATTAACAGACCAAAGCCCTAGTGACAGGGCTTGAGAGAGCATGCGTGTGCATGCAGATAAAAAAACAAGGGGCATGAAGGTATTTCAGAAAACCAGCTATGCCTTTTATTTATTTATTTAGAATGGACATCCTAAAGTAGGGAAGCATCAATGCTTTCAAAACCATATACCAGTATAGCATCCATTATAGATACCAATAGCATCTCAATTTCAAGGATTATAGAAAGGGCCCTAAGGATGCTAAAGGACACTACCAAAGTTTTGACTTTGTTAACTCAGTTCAGTCTAAATATTTTACTGGGAAAGCTGACAATGGTTGCTACTAACCACTGCAGACCTGATTTCCCCAGCTAAGTGATTTTACAGAAATTATCCCTCTGTTCTGCAGACAGACACTAGTTTACCACTGCATTAGCATCAGCATAAACTCCAAACTTCTAATCAGGAACCCCTTACTTTCTGACAATCTGATAATAACCCTTTGTCAATAGAAACAGAGCTGACTGTGAAATGGAAGAGGAATCTTTCCTCTGTCCCTGGTGACTCACAAGTAGATACACAACTACAAGGTAAACCACCTCAAGAGCTGATTGTGTTTGCATGCTTAAGTGTCCAAACGCTTTGGCTTGCATAGAGAAGTCAATGCAGAATGTCTTCACGTAGGCCTAAATGCATATTGAGACTTTTGTAAGGTGAACACTTACAGTCCCAGGAGAGCTAGACATACTGAAGTATGAACATAATGTTTTTGGATCAACACAGACCTCATCTCTTGCAAAGACACCAGACCAATCTGCATAACCTTATGTGCTTTGCACTCTTCAGTAGGCAGGGTTGACAGTCCCCATCACCACAGAGCACATGGTAGCTGTACATCTCTGGCACCATGTTCATAATACTAGTGAGGTACTAAGTGAGGTAAGCAAGATTATAGGAATACAAGCTAAAGCCGTATCAGTTACCTGATTTTCATATTGCTTTTTGCAAGTCATCTCCATTTGAGCAATTTCTTCATCCGGATCCTGTAAGAACTGCAAACAGCAATATATAATTTCAGGAATACATAATGCAGAACAAGCGACCATTGGCCACCATGACATGTGCCCAGTCCCGCAAGGCCACAGCCCGCCCAACACCCAGGCCACCACATGGCCACCCAGACCACCCAACAAAAGCATGCGAGGGCCCGCAGGCACGGCACGCTCTGGCCTGCCGGTACCAGGGCGGGATGCCGGTCCGGGCCCGCACTCACCGTGGCCACATCGGCTTTCCTCTTGCGGACCCGCATGGCGCACTCCGCACCCGCGTTCCCCTTGGTGGGAGCCTTCTCCTCCACGCAGTCGCTGCCAAGAGAAGAGAGAATGAGGGAGCCCCGCCGGCCCAGAGCCCCCTCAGAGGGATCCCCAGTAGAGCCCTTGGCCTACAGGGGCCCACGCACGGCGGGGCCGGCGGACTCACCTCTCCCGGCGCATGGTGCCCGCCTGGGCCGGGTCAGGGCGAGCGGAACGGCGCGCAGAGAGCGGCCGAGCAGGCCCGGGCCCCGGTCCCCACAAAGGGCCACGGAGACGCGGGTGTACGGCGCGGCACGGGCGGCCACAGCCCCGGGCCGGCCCCGCCGGCTCCCCCTGCCCTGCGGCCGGGCACCCCAGGAGACAGCAGAGGCGCCCGCCACCCCCGGCCCCCACACTCGCTCACTCACCGCCGCACCAGACCCTCCCGGTCGAGAGCAAGGGGCGGGTGGGTGCTCGCCCGGCGGCAGCAGCGTTGGCGGGGCGCAGGGGCAGGGCGGGAGCGCGGGCGGGCGGGCTCCGCTGGGCGCCTCCTGCCTCAGAGCGCGGCCGCTCCCGTCCCTGCGCACAGCGCGGCCCGCGCCGAGCGGGACATTTAAACGCGCGGCGCGGGGCCGCCTCCCCGCTCGCCCGCACACGTGGCCCGCACGCAGCGCCGGGGGCCGGCGCCCGGCTTGGGCGGGGTCTGCGGGGGGCGCGGCGGGGCCGCTGCGGGCCCTGGGGCGGCAGCGCTGGGCGCCTCGGGGCGCGGGGTCCCGCGCCGGGGCCGGCGGGGCGGGGCCGGGCCGGGGGCGGGGCCGGTGGTGCCGACGCGGAAGTAACAGCGGCGGCAGCGCGAGCTGTCGCCTCAGGTGGGCTCCGGCGGGCGGGCGGTGGTGGCGGGCGGAGCGGAGCGGAGGAGAGGGAGGCGAGGAGAGGGGCCCGGCTGCCCCGCCAGAGAGCGGGAACGGCCCCGGCCTGTCCGCGGCGGGAGGCAGAGCGCTGCCATGGCAGCCAGGGGTCTGCCCGCCCCGCTGGCCGACCCTGATCCCTTTCCCTCCCCGCGTCTCTCCCGCAGAGCATGCGGCTGCCCGGGCTCTTCGGGCGGCTGAAAGCGGCGGTCGTCGGGGTGGTGCACGTGGGAGCGCTGCCAGGTAAGCAGTGGCCGCGGGGCAGGGCCCTGAGCCCCCTCACCGACGGGGCCTGTTTGCTCGGCTGCGGCCCCGGCACGGAGCCCGCGCCCTGGGAAGCCCAACCCCCCAAACGGCGCTGCGGGACCACTCGTGAAGTGCCCCAGGATTGGGCACGTTCCCTTCTTAGAAGCAAAGGAGGCAGGAGACGCTACTGGAAGGGAGCTACACAGGGAAAAGAGGGGCTGGGTTGGGTTTGGTGAGGTCTCTTGCTGCTGTGTTTTAAAGGGCAGTGGTTAGGAAATTACCCAAATGAGCGCTGGAAAAGTATAGAAACTGAGTAGGGCTCTCCCAGATCCTGAGAGTTGTCAGGAAGCTCAGACAACAGGCTTTTGTTCCACCTGACCTGCTCATCGCCCTTTCCAAGGGCTTAGGGTGAGCTGAGCTGATTACTGCAGCTGACCTTCCCCCTGACGGGCTGGTGCCCAGACCTCACTGCTCCACAGGTACCCAGGAGCAGCCTCCAGGCACCACGGCCAGCTGTCCCCACACTGGGAAAGCAGACCACCTAACAAAGCTGTCAGCTCCTCACAGATACTCCTGTTCAGACACTCAGTGCCTGGCTTTAGGAGTCCAAGTAGCAGAAAATACTGTGGAGTTGATCTTAAGGGAAAGTTGCTGATTTCCAAAAAAATCCACGTGTGTGCATTTCTGTCCTAAAGCACATACTGAAGATACAATCAGCCTTGCAGGTTAAAGTTTAAAAGAGCTCTGACTAATTTTAGGTGGAGTTGTATTTAACATGGGTATTCTACAGACCTAGAGGTAAATTTTGCCATAGGCTCTATTGCTTGGAGCATCACTAATGCAGGATAAGCTATAATTAGCACAGGAATAACATCCTAAGGGCAGACTTCCTGCAGTGAGAGATTATAGCAGATATTCCTCAGGTTTGTGAATTAGATTTAGGAGCTGAATGGTTACAGCACATCTGCCAAGCTCAGCTAAGGAAAGAGATACCACTAAGGCATGTCACAAAGAGATGCAGCAGCCCTTTTATAAGCCTTGTCATGTTTCTCCCTATTTCAGTATGTCAGTCCCTATTGTTATCTGACATGAAAGCTGTTATTGTATGTGGGTTTTGCTTGTGCAGTCCCTGGAGTAAGCAGCATTATTTTTGCAGGGACACCAAGAAGTTCTTTTCCATTGACCCAGATCATTGATCAAGCTTGTCAAGAGGCAGAAGCTTACAAGGATGCTGGAGTTGTAAGTTTTGGTTTTGTTCTTCCTCTGGCAGCATCTACCCAGAGCTGCTTTGCTTGCAAATATTTTAAACTGAGTCTATAGTTCATTAAAAGCACCTTAAACCACAAAGTTTATGAAGATGTATAAATCCACATATTTTATTTCAATGTAGTAAGCAGACCTTCTCAATTACAAGACTTAAAATGCATATCACACACACCCAAAACAACTGAAAAAACCTTAGGTTCAAATTATGCAAATCAAGCTACTTAAATTAGATTACCATCAGTTTCTGAGAATCAAGTAAGCTGAAGAGAAAAAAAACACAGAAGGAAAGTTGGCTATGACACAGATGGTTGCTAGCATTCCAGGTGGGCTGTGGGATGCTTCACCATAATGCAGCCACTGTATTGTTAGTTCTGCACAACACTCTGGTTTCATGAAGTCATGGAGGAAGTCCTTGTGCACTGCATGCCTCAGCCACTTGTAGGTTGAAGGATTGTCCCATGTTCATGTTTGTGGCAAAACAGAACAGATTATTCAGGGGCCTTTTCTGCCCTTTCTAACCCTTCTAATTTAGCCCCCTGGCAGCAAGTGTGTCAAGTGTGTCTGCTTTGTGCATCTAGGAGGGAAGGCCAATCTCTGCTAGAGGCAAGAAGGGGCAGGCAGGCACTACTAACTGAATTTCCATTGGACCTAAAGTGTTAAAGTAATCTTCATAGGTCAGTAGATTTTAACAGGGTGTATGTCCTTCTGAAAGGTCAGATACATTTTAAACATTTCATTGCACCTTGTCTTCAGGTGTTGATGTGCTTTTTCTTTGACTCTACAGCATTGTGTATGGGTTTTTGCATGTTAAGGTGGTGTCCTAATGTCTGAGGCTTGAAAAGGTCT
The DNA here is from genome assembly GCF_003957555.1 of Calypte anna. NCBI lineage: Eukaryota > Metazoa > Chordata > Aves > Apodiformes > Trochilidae > Calypte > Calypte anna. The sequence goes on along the minus strand of NC_044257.1, from coordinate 8,426,560 downwards.
CAGATGAACAAGTGATCACTGCTCTGAGTTTCCTGCAAAGCTTTAATAACAAAACACTTGAAACCTTTGAATAGCATAAATTAGGATGATACTTTACAGAGCAAAACTGAATTTAAATGCTTGGTCTAAATTATGAAAGACCAAGATCAAAATGCAAGACAAGTCACATGAAGTAGGTTATGGGCAGAGCACTTCTAAGGCTAAATTAGGAAAGAGCCCTGAGAGCAAAATTGTTGAAAGGATAAGCAGCAGTGCAAAAGGAAGTTTGCATAGGTGGACTTCAGTGCCTATGAAACACATGGGCACGTGGGATGTCCACCCAGTTAAAATAATCCCTAACTGCAAGTTGTGCAGAATTAGTGAGTTTTCTTCCTTTTTATGCCTGTTGAAAGAACAGGTGTGTAATAGTTCTGTGTTCTGTACTGTGATTTTATATGCCATTTTTACAGGTACTGTATCAACATAAGGTATAATGGGATTTGGAAATGACAAGTACTAGTCTCTGTCTGCCTGTTATAGAGGAAGTGGTTACACAAGTGATTTGTAACTCTTAAAGCCACTGCCCTCCATTCCCATGCTGCTTTACCCATTTCCCTTGCATAGTAACTGCACATTGAAACCTTCAGGAGCAGGGAGAAAACACCAAGTATACCTAGAGGCAAGAAAGGGTATGGAAGGAGTTACTGTCACTGCTGACATGCACAAAGCTGGAACAGTGTTAAGTTTTAAAAACAGTACTAACACAAAATTTTAATTTGGGTTTTATACTTTGTCATTTCAACATTTGTAATAAATTCTGTGATTCCAGGTCTGTCTGGTTTACCTTTTCTCCTACTGCATTTCAATCTCTGAACTTGAACATCTTTTTATACCTACCTTTCAGGTAGAGAGATGAGGTAAATGCAATCATTTCTCTACACATTTGGACAAGTTCAGGGCTTAAACTAAGCGTAACTTTATTTTGTAGTGAAATGAGGCAATGAGGCAACCAGGTGCCACTAATTACCAAGTAGTGGGCATGAGCTTGTGTTAAGCCCACCTGTGCCTGATTAGGGTGGGCCCCCACTGCGCATGAGCAGGATTAGGGGGCCAGTAAAAGGTGAGGCCTGAGACACAAGCTCAGATCACTCCAGAGCAAGCCAGTGGAGAGGTTTGTTGCCTCTGGAGCAGTAGCACCGAGCCAGGCTAACCAATCCTGAGGGCAACAGACACAGGGCACTATTTGTGCACTTCTGCTGGAACACTTGTTGAACCTCAGAGCGCCGTGCCCTAAGAGAGGTTCGTCTTGCAATGTTATTTCCTGTAGAAGTCATAAGAATGTCAGTGTGGACTCCACACCAGTCTCCATTGTGAAGGTTCATACACATTAGTGTTACAGAAATAGGATGAAGAACCTTTATTACTGTCATAAAGGTAAGAGTTAATCAGGAGAGCTTCCATAACTACTAATATGGTTGCCTAACACTTTGTGCAAATCACTTGTTTAGCTCTTCTTGATACTTTAAGAAAAATGTATGTTTTCATGATAGATGCTTTAGGAGCTTCTTGACTTCTGCATAGAGATCACCATTCTTCCAAACTAACTATCCTGCTTCCCTAATGGGATTATATTGGGGTTTCTCCCTCAGTATTCTGAGTGAACTGCTAAGCTGTCTGTTTTTCTTCCAGAAGAAGAGCTAGAAACTTAAAAGGTATTTTTCCACAGATGTTTTTACTGGCAGTATATTCAAATGCTGCCTATGGTAGCCTTGAAGAAGATACGTAACCATCTTGCTCCTAGATGTTTATATATTGTCTCAAGTTACTTGAATTGGTATTAACATTTAAGTATATAGTCTTGCTCACTAAATGCATTAAACTTAGAAGTAAATCCTAGCATTTTCAGAAAAAGGTGACTCGTTTGGCACATTAGGAGCTTAACATAATAAATATTAAAGGTTTGTGATATTAGACCACAGTAATGAAAACAAGTGAGTGCTCAGTTAGGAAGCCATCTGTGCTCAAAATGTATATGCTTTGTACTTCTGTGTTGCTAAACAATGGAATTCCCTAGATAAGATTTTATTAGCAGTAAGCTATGAAGCATTATGATCCCTCCAGTTTATATTTGCTTTTGTTTAAGAAAAATGCAAAATATATACTCAAGTTAACTTCTGTTCATTTGATTCAGCCTAGGTGAAGCTTGCTTTGTAGCCAGGAAAAAGCATAGGGTTCCCTCTAATGTCATTGATATAGACCACTTTACTACCAGTTGCTGTTATCTCTCTGTAGCTACTTTAGTAGCTGATGTTAAAGACAGTTCAAGATGTTTAAGTAAAAGTATTCCTTTAAAAAAAACTTATCCAAAGTATAAAGATCCATTAAGTTGCAAATATTATGGTACTTCTTACTGTGTACAATTTTAGGTTTGTTTCCTTTTGTCAATGCTGTCCCTGGAGGTAGCTGTCACTGATCCTCCTGACCTTTTGGTTTTGTGCCTGAAAGGGGAGTTAATACATGGTTTTCAGGGATGTTTTGGAAAAATGAAAAGTTTCAAGCCTATTAGTCTTACAGGTACAATGAGAGTTGGAACTCAAATTATTTAGAATTTAATAAACAGCTGAGAAGGACTAAACTAGTATTTCTGTATAAAAGCATGTAGGTCTTTATCACTTGGATTACAGATGTTAACATTTCAAATCGTAGCTATGTTTCAGTTGAATAAAATAGCAGACAAACCTCCCCACAGCTACCTCCTGCAGTACATGCAGGAGAACATAAGATATTTACTTACCTGTATCAAGGCAGTAATCTCTTGCTCTGGAGATAGATCTTTAGAGGAATTGTTAAGAAGCTGTGCCTAGACGCAGCAAACAAGTGCTCTTCAGAGGGACCTGATTTCCTTTTAAGGGCCACCTGTCTGGTGGTGGGTCTCTTACTGTCTCAGTGCATACCTGAACACTAATGGGTATGGTGCAAAAAAAAAAAAAAAAAGCAACTCACTCTCTGTAGGAAAGAGCAGTTGTTTTAAGCAAGCAAAGGCTAGTATTTGTATGTGTTTATAGATAAAACCTTTCTGATTCTGGGTTAAGTTTGCCCCAGGTAAATTTACATTTGGGAGATGCTGAGTTAAAGCTTGTATGATTGTTATACCTGTTGTGCTTCATAGAGTTGTGACTATTTTTGAGGCATTTCTGCTGTGATATGAATGTGAACAGTTGAAGTGTTTTAAGAGGTCATTTCTGCAAGTGGAATAAAGCTAAGGAAATTATTTTTCTATATAATCAGAGAGCTATTTAAATGAGTTATTTTCTGGTAGCTAAATGATACAAGGGCACCTTGCATGTGTGTAGCACTTCAGAAGTAATTTAAAATAAAAAGAAAATATATTGTTTGAGAATTATTTATACTAAGGTTATTATACATAAGCAACACTTAAGTTACCTTAATATCAATTGAAAAGGAACAAAGAAGGTATTTGCTAGAGTTCTATCTCATACTCTCCAAATAAATTCTGGTTTGGAGGGTATAATGTAGTAGCTGTTTCCATACACTTCTAAACTATAAGCTTAAGTTCCAAGAACTTTAATTTAGCATAAATGTTTTCTTTCCACCATTTTAATTAGCCGTCTGATCGTACTGAAAGTCTGGTTTATATACATATCAATTCAGTAAACACAGAAATCTGTGGTGTTATATTTTTATATAAAATATGAAAGAAAGCTTTGAGTTAATGCATCTGTAATTCAGTTCTCTGCATTGCAGAACATATGTTGTTCTTTTTTAATTAAACAAAACATAACATGCAAAAGAACATAGTCTATCAAATGGTTCCAAAAGAATAACACATTATTAAAGTAGTACCAAAAATATTCACTGTAACTGTGGACCTTGAGGCCATAGGAAGAAATAACTGCTGCAAACTGAATATAGTAAGCTCAAGGCAGAAGAGAGAAATGTTGTAATCCTCCCATATGTCTGCATTTTGAACTGGAATTCAATCAGATGCTTTTGATGCTCACTAGTATGGGTGTTTTTTAATTTTTAGAGGAATTAATTCATTAATGTATCTAATGGAATAATTTGGTTTATTCAAATCCTGAAGTCTCTAAGTAGTAGCAACACACAGAAAGCTCAGTTTCACTGCAGAATTCCTGTGGAATCCTGGCAGCCTGTTTTGCTTTTTCAGCTACTAGTGTGGCTCTTCAGGAGCTGAGCACCTGGAACCCCGATTCCCAGATACCTTCATTCTTTCGTGTCCTATTGAGGTTGATTCTTGACTGCCAAAAGCCTTCTGAGGCTTCTAGGTTGTGGATCCTTGCCCTTTGTCCTTATGATAAATTTGGAGTTTCCCAGATACACAGGCTTTGGTGAAGTCTACCAAGTGAAGCATTCTTGATCTAAGGACCAAAGGGTTCCAGGTTTTGCAGCCTCAAATAATTATCTGGTTTTGAGGGGACATTGCATTTTTTGAGTTTGTTTTGTTAAAACATTATAGTTCTACATTAATCCTTTTGCCACCTACTAGTACTGGCCAACTTTGCATTCTTGCTTAGACTGACTTAGTATATCTATGTGTGCAGGGGCCAGAAGGACAAGGAGTTTCGTTTTCTCTTGATACTACAAAGGATTTAGTAGTTGTGTCTGAGGTACAAGACCATTTCCTCAGCTCAGGTTTGTTGAAAGTCCTGACCTCACTCCAGACACCAACTAGATAATAAATAGCAATATCTTCCTTTAAGTAATTCTGCATCTGGAATGGGTGAAATATCAATAGTTCATACTATGGTATTAGGCACACTGCAAATAGGCACAGTAATAATAAAAAAAATCCTTTATTTATCTGAGATGTCATCTTTTCTGACATTAATTGAATTGAAAATTTCCTTTATTATCTCTAAATCCTCCGTTATCCAAATTTACTCAATATCCTATATTCCACTTGGATAATTGGGGTTTAACTTTACACTGTTTTTAATGAGGTGTAAGATTTGACTCATTCACCTATAGTTCAAATTTTAGGATGGATCAAAGGAAAGCAAATTGATGAATGTATAATTAAAAATCACATTTTTTACTCTTCATGATTTCCCTGCAAACGCCATGCTGTTGATGAAAGCACTTTTAAAAGAGCTTGTATGCATCAACACAATTTACTGTAGGTAATCCTTCCTTTGAAGGAAAACCTTCATATGTCTTAATACAAAACAGTGCCACGGTGAACTAGTGGTGTTTGGTTTTTTTTAAGCTCCTGTTCTCCCAGTTTAGTCATGTTTCTTTATAATAATCTCCACAGGATGGCTTGATAGTAGAAAACATGCATGATCTTCCTTACACTGTGTGCCCTGGGCTTGAAGTAACAGCAGTAATGTCAGTCTTTAGTGCTGCCCTGGCCTTGCCCTGGGTGTCCAGATCCTGTGTGCTGCAAACCAAGAGGCAGCAGCGGTTGCTCTTGCTGCAGGTAATAGAAATGACTCATCAGTTATTACTCTTGTTTGCTATGGCATTTACTCTCTGCAAATTGTGCATTGTACTAACATAGATACCATGAAAAATGAGACATGAAAAGCTCACTGTACCCTGAAAAAGCAGAAATTAGATTTTGAGAAAGATGCCTGCTTGATTATAATAGATGATACTTGTGCACAGCTTTAGTTGGAGGCAGCGAAACATCCCAAGGCCACTGCTGCAGCTGTCTAGGTGAAACCTGTCTAAATATAATGATTAGTTTAAGCCTACTCATGTCTAAAAGCCACCTTTGGTGTAGCTCTATTTACTTCAGTGAAATTATATTTGAGGATCAATTTAACCCACTGTGGTTAAGCATCCTGTTTCAGCATCTAATTATATGTTGTTGCTACTACAGTTATCCATTAAAACTAAGTTTTCATTGCTTTATTTTAATGAATGGGTTGAATGAAGCTTTTTATAATAACAAAAATTGAGTGTATGGCCAACCAAACTACTTACAATTAAATTGTGTTTGGGGGAATTAAGTATAAATTAATCTATCTTTATTGCATGAATCCTAGACTTGCTAACCTTTCTGCTCCTACTACATGCCAAAGCAATTTTACTTTTTCATATGTAACATTCCATGCTTTAATGATGGAAACTGTTTTACTATGGAAGGCTTGTACTTCGTAAATACTTCCCAAATTGAGGGTTAATACCTGTTTTTTGCAATTTTCCCAAACTGCAAATGTGATTACAGAAAGGTTGCATGTTTTTGAATGTGGATGCTCCATAAACAGGCAGAATTTTGTAAGAAACTAAAGGTGTAAAAAACAAAACAAAAAAACCCCCCACAAAATTAAAAGATGCAGGTGTTAATTGAAATCCATACATCATAGAATCATAGTATGGTTTTAGTTGGAAAGGACCTTAAAGATCCTTAAAGTCAAACCCTCCTGCATGGGCAGGAACACCTTTCAGTTGCTCAAAGCCCTGCCCAGCCTGGTCTTGAACACTTCCAGGGATGAGGCATCCATAATCTCCCTGGGTATTCTGTCCCAGTGTCTCACCACCCTCACACTAAATAATTTTTTCCTAACATCTAACCTAAATCTACACTCTTCCTGGATAAAGCTATTATCCCTTGTTCTTTCACTACACACTCTTGTAAAGAGTCCCTTCCCAGTTTTCTTGAAGGTCCCTTAGAGGTACTGGAAGGCCACCAGAAGGACTCCTCAGAGCCTTCTCTTCTCCAGGCCGAACAACCCCAACTTCCTCAGCCTGTCTTCACAGTGGAGGTGCTGCAGCCCTTTGATGGTCTTTGTGGTCTTTCTCTGGACTCCCTCCAAGAGCTCCATGTCCTTCCTGTGTTTGGGGCTTCAGAACTGAGCACAGTACTCCAGGTGCAATCTCAGAGAAGCAGAGTAAAGGAGGAGAATCACCTCCCTAAACCTGCTGAGTCTCTCACCAACCAGCACGCCCAAGTCCTTTTCCTCAGGGCAGTTCTCAGTCAGGTCTCCATCCAGTCTGTATTTGTGCTTGGGATTACCCTGACCCAGGTGCTGGGCCTTCCATTTTGTCTTGTTGAATGTCATGAGGCTGGCATGGGCCCACCTCTCAAAATACCTTCTTTGCCTCCAGGTATATTAGACTTACCTGCAGATGCAGTTTTAATTAAGTTGAATGTGTTCTAAAGGTCTTAAATACCTTTTTTTCTTGGAGCAATTCTTGTTAGTAATTGTATTTTGAACTCAGATTTGCTGTGCTTTAAAATCAGATGCAAAATTTTATTATTTTTTTTTTAATTTTAAAATTGCCATTTCCAATTTAGCTACTTGGCAAACTGACAAAACCTAGTTTTTATGGCTGTAATGGAACCTATATGACTACATAAAAGAAAAATGCTAGCAGAATCCAGTTTTAATTTGTAGGGGTTGTATGCATGTAGGACACTTGAGATCCATAGGCATTTGCAAAAATATTTACACATACTACTTTTAAAAGCAGTAGCAAACTGTTAGTAAGTTATGCATCCTTTTAGGATCAAAATTGATCACTAAATGAGGCATACAGTGTGGGAACAATGAATTTATGAGGGAGAAGATTCCTGCATGGCCTGGGTTTTGCTCAGCTCTACTACTGTTCTGCCAGGAGGATGCCAGCTAGGAAGGGCCTGTGTTTAGTGCATTTCATTGCAGGTCTCTAAAAATTATTGTCTCAAGCTAACTGAACAGGAAGCAAAAAGGAAAGAAAATCACTTTAAGCAAAACCATAATAAAGTGAGTGCTACTTTGTGGGTAGAAGTCTTTTAGTAGTTATTCTGTAGCAACTTAGTAGTGACATTAATGTCAATACAGTTTTAATAGGTGGCTAGTAACAAAGCCATGCAAGCTTTCACTACAAAAATTACTTGCTGAAAGTTTTTTAGCTAAAAGCATAGGTAGCATCTCCTGCTACTTTGCAGTCATTTTGTTTTCCCTGTGGAAACTCCTGTCTTTGGTAGAAATAAATGTTCTGAAGAGAGCTGCACGAGGAACTCATAAGTGGTCTCTAGGTGAAGGTAAAGATTTTATTTTTATTTAGGAGAAAAAAATCATCAGGTTTACAGTGTGACTAGAAGGAGCTCAACATCAGCAACATGTGGTTATGCTGATAAATATGTTGTGGGTAGCCAGATAGTAACAGATGGAATTTTCCTACCATATTGACAAGATATTGGATAAATCTGAAAATAACAGTAAAAAATCAGATGATATGGCATCTGATAAGGTTGAGATTTTTTTTTTATTTACTTTGATTCTTTAGGAAACGTTTGTTTATTCAGTTAGGCACATAAAGTAAAGAATGCCAGGAAAAACAGGTTGATGGTGGGTGCTTCAGCAATGGTATGGGCAGTGGTAGGAAAAGAGTGGGGAACTTTGAGGAAAAAATGAGCTGCTGTGCTTCCACTCTTCTGACAGAATCAAGAAGTTCCTGTTGTTATTATAAAACCCCACAAAACCAAAACACAAACAAAATAAAAACTTATTGAGCCAAAGCAGTTATTGCCAAAACCCTCTCAGCTCCAAGAAGTTACTTCAGACTCTCACACCACTGCTGAATGCTCTTGTTTAGCACAGCAACAAGGCCACCACAAAGGCTTGAAAGGAGTTGCCCTGGACCGTCCATCCAGCAGGCCATGACATTCTGCTGCCTTGGGCCTCATTCCAGGGCCCAGTGTTCCCCCTCCAATCTGCCCCACAAACCAGTGTCAGTGTCTGATCCTTCACTTTTGATTTCATGAGATTATGTTGGAAGCTGCTGGATTTCCCTCTGTTCTTACGGGCAGACATGGCAATGTTGGCCCACTTTAAATTAGTGTCATTATATACACAAATAGTGGAGGAGATTCATGCCAAACCTTTCTAATATTAAAGTCCTCTGCTCAATCCTTACACTCTTCTAATGAAGGGATTTTATTTTAAAATGCAATTATGTCTTGTAAGGAACTGTAGACTGCAAAACAAAGACACTATGGAATAGAATGGTTTTGTGTTTATATTTTTGACTGGAAGCTATCTTAATCACAAATACTTATTCTTAGAAGAATAACACTTCTTAATAGTTCATTTTAATGACATCCTCCAAAGGCTGTATTATCTTTTCCTAAAATGCTCTTAATGGAGAAGCAAGTCAGAATTTCTTTGCTAGAGTTACTTTTCAATTGGTTCATTCTTAGCAGGTGCACCGTGTGGTTTTTAGAGGTATGGAATTTCCTGTTTGTATTTTCTGATTTAATTAACTACATCTGCTTGAGGTTGAAACAGAATTATGCATATAAACTGGTTCTATAAGAGGAGATAAAAATACAAATGCTCCCTTGTTTTTATTTAGCAAATATTACTGGTTATTGTTTCTGAGTGCACAGGAATGTCCACAATATATTTTCTATGTCTGGGTCAGATTTGGGTATAGTGTTTGGGTTTTCCTTTATTATGTATCAGTGTGTCTTGTTCCCTGAAGTTAACCATTATGTTAATTTCATGTACTCATGTTGCTTGTTGTTGATATCCTTCCAAATTGTGTGCCTTTTTTTTTTTACTGAAAGCTTGCTAATTATGAAGCTCTATTCATATTGGAGGGGACTGTTGAGTCTAAAAGAATTGCCCGTAAGATCTCAGCTGCTATTTTGTTCCTTGTGTTAGTGAAATGTTCTGCATGGTTCTTATCTACCAGTGTAGGTCTTTGCAGAGGAGATGTGCAGTCTTTATAGTACAGGGAGTATATGCTGGTGGTACTCTATTATTTTGCACAATCTGCATGATGTTCATTACCAACATACGGCAGTGACAGAGAATAAGTAACTGGCCCCTCATTAACCTAATGGAGACAAAGCCAATTGTGAGAAGGATTTCAAGAAATATTGCCATTGTGGAGTATTGGCATGGCCACCTGCTGATCTTTGAGGCATAAAACAGTCCCCATAGCTGTATCTCTGCAGTGATGCAGAGGAACATTTCTGATACCTCTCTCAGTATCCCTTCTGATACTTCAGGTACCTCTCCCTGCTGTATCTTGACTCCACAGGGCTGAAAACTTGGGCATGTGAGCCAGAGGCAAGTTACACTCTTGTGTTCTGGCCAGAGCTTCAGCCTGGGTGCCTGGCAAGCAAGGTCTGTATGGTCTGCTGTAGAGTGCAGCTTCCTACACCTGGGTGAGCCCGTGTTACACTCATCATGAATCAGGGCTCAGTTTTTAAGGTTATCTTCTCCCCTCTCATAAATTTAGAATAGAAAGTTCAGTTGGAAGAGACTTAAAATAATCACCTAATTCAACTGCATGTCCACCTGACTGTGGAACTGCCCTTTATTTCTTTAAGGGTAATGTTGCTGAAATCCCATTTGTGAATTAGTCTTCATCAATGATAATGACACAGTTGGTAGCTGATTAAGTGAGGCTTCATTTCAGAAGATATCCCAGGTACCCAAGGTCTCTCCATGTCTTATAAATTCAGCTTTCCTTTTTTCCTTTCCCTCATCCACTAGCAGAGGTATCCTTCATGGGAATTCACTTGCTACAGCCCAGGATACATATTTAAGTTGAGGCAGAATTAGAACTAGGCAGAATTGTATACTGCTTTTTTGTTTTTCTTTTTCACTGCCACCATCTTAGTGCTGTGGTGTGGGGAGGCAGGTAAGGTGAGAACTGCAGCAGGAATGCACACACTTTGGGAGCATCTGCAGGTGCTGTGGAGCAAGGCAGTGACCTCTGCTTCTCCCAGACCTCCAGTTCATGCTGAGCATAGAAGCCACTGCCCTGAGCAGCCAGGGGTCTGTGCAGCATGGGAACAGTGTGCTCTAGCGTGGATAGTAGGCAAAGTAGATACTTTCCTCTTTTTTCATTTTCAGCACATCAGACTTTCAGATTGTTTTTGAATTACAAAGGCAAGAAGAGCTGGGAGCCAGGATTTGCTGCATGTATAAAACATGTACCAACATATATCACCAACAAAGTTGACTGCAGGATCTTGATTTTGGGTAAAGGCAAAGATGTTTCCCTGAAGTCCAAAATGCAGCAGCAACCAGAAGCTGCTGGATTCCATTTCTGTGAAAGCAGAAAATCTTAGCTCCCAGCTCCATTTGACTTTATAACTGAAGGAAGGAACATACCTGAGAAAGGACGTGCATCCAAGTTGCTGTTTGAGTGTTAAAATTCAGTCATCTCCCCATTTGTAGCATTTAAGATAAACTAGAAGTGCTATTTCCTCCATCAACTCAGTCTTGCAGTATTTTCTTACCCGTCGAAAGAAGTTTTTCAGTCTTTTTTTTTTAATTCATAGATTGTCATTCAAAGAAAATTAAAAAATAAAGCTTTTCTCTACAACTGATAGACCTTAGCAACTGTTTAGGTAAAGCAGTTTAAGTAGGATTAAAATAGGGACAACCTCTACTTCCTTGAACAGGACCTGCAGTGGCTTGTGACTTGATTCCATGTTCTTAATATAGTCTTGAAGTTCTGTTTATTAGGTTATGCTAGAAATTTCCTGCTCTATTTTCCAGTGAGATTAAAAAAAAAATTTGTTCCCATATAAGTCAGAAAGGGACTGCCTGTTAACTATCCAATGGTTATTACTTTCCAACTTGCCAAATGTGAAAGTAAGCAGTAGTATCATTCTCAAAATTTTATGAGCGTAAAAATGAATTCATTAGTGGAATCTGATTATGGCTTCATAAAACAGAAGGGTAATGATTTGGTGCCTGCACTTACTACACTTGGTTAAAATTTGTATTTTCATAGCCCTCAAAAACTCAGACCAAAAATGCAGCCTTGTTAAACTAAATACAATGCTAATGTGTAGCAGGAAGTCTTAAATTACTAAGTTACGGAAATACAAACCAAGCAGCAACAAACAGCATGAAAGCAGTGACTTCAATAAATGAAATTACTCAATGAGTAGCCCCCTGTCCTGAGTTAGAAGTAATTGCTGTGAAAATGTAACTTATCTCTAAACTCATTGATAATTTCATAATTAGAGGATAAGTAGTTTTTCTTATTTAACTCTGAATTGTACTGTAAACTTAGGTGATTTAAATAGGAACTATAGCTTTTGTTCTTAGGTAGAAAAGTCTCAGTCTAGCTCTTTGCACAGTGTTTATTACCTGGTGTCTACTAGCACCTGTAACCATACTTATGGCACACTCTTGTCTTTGGATCCTGAGAATGGATCCTCCCTGCTTTTCACCTGCTAATCTCAAGGCACAGGACAGCTTGCATTTGATTTGGTATCCATCTGTGGTGTTTCTTGTGAGCTGGAGTCTGTGTTGCTAAGCAATACAGGCTCTTGTCTATCAGGCATAAGCTTCTGCAACTTCAAGGCTTTTGGAATGAAACTGAAATTTAAAAATAAACAGGCATCTTGTCATTTGATGAACACATTTTAAAGATCATTTATGTTTATATACGAAATGGGCTAAGGTGAGGCCTCTGATTAAGCAGTTCTGTGGTGGGTGGGATTGACGTCTTGATGGCTGTTTTCACATGCATTGGTTTCCTTGGTATGATGTAATCTCTGATTAAATGTGCTGCTGATTCCAAAGTTGGAGCAGTAGCAGAGCTGCAGAAGGGCCTGGAAGAGACCTTGAAAGCAAACTGGAAAAACAGCAAAAGGTGTACAAGATGAGTGCAGAGTTTCTATACATGTTAAGTGACAGGTGAAATAAACTTCAAGGTTGTGAAAGACTGGAAAGACAATGAGAATACAATAAAGGAGTCAGATTCCAGTCGTGTCCCTCACAGCTGTTGGCTTATTACACCATGGCCCAAGGCTTCAGTATTTCAGCACAGTAATTTCAATGCTGTGTAGGGGATCCCGGGGAGTAGATGAATGGACTGTGAGAAGTCATTGCAATTCATAATATTCCTCATAAGTATCCATCCCACAAAACCTCCCTGGTGGAAAAAAAAAAAAAAAAAAAATTGATGGAAACCTTGTTGCTAAGAAAGGTAGAGTTTTGAGGGTTGGGGTAAGTTTGAAGTAGAGAGGAAAATGTTTCACTTTTCCCAAACCTTATCTTTTTGTGCTTTTGGCACAGTTCTAGAAGTCATTTGTTGATGTGGTGCTGTGTAGAAAATACAAGTTACCTTTAGATAGAGAGTCAAACAGGTTGTACGTATATTGTGTCACAGGCTGTGTTTTCTCAACTGATTTCCTAAAGAAAGAAGCCTTTATTTTTCCTTTGTGTCCATGTCCTCCATGCTTTTGGACCTGATGGCCAACTTCAGGCACATGAAAGGCAGATGAAAGAAGTAATAGGAGTGGGGAGACCTAAGTTAATGGCCCTGTTCAAAGAGAAGACACATTGTAAGGAGAAAGAAGCTGTTTTTTGGCGTACCTGCTCCTCTGTTGACACATCATGGCCAGAGGCAGGGCAGGGTGTTCAGTAAGAGCCACACAGGAACAAGCTGAGGGGCTGAGATAGAGAAGGAAACCATAGGAAAAGGGAGGGAACTGGACTGGTAGTAATATGGAAAAAAGAATTGGAGAGAATTTGGGTTAAATTGAAGGACGTAAAACTTATTTATGTGGAAAAGGAAGGTTGAGTAGTCCTGGAGCATATGGAACAGCTTGCTTTGGAATCAAATAAGAAGGGCAGTAAGGTAGGGTCTTGTTTGGTTTTAGTATTTTTGTTTCTCAGTCTTTTGGATTTAGCTAAGGTGCTGCTGGGTTTTTTTGAGGGTTTTTTCAGGTCTTGATTTTATCTGGGCTGAAGAGTTTGTGTTTTCTCATGTTGCTGATGAAGGGATTATAAATGCCTGCGCAAGTGATCTGCTACAGTACAGGAAACAAATTGGAGCAGAGAACATTCAAATTTTTGCTGATATTAAAAAGAAACATAGGTAAATATGAGCTATGTTATATGTAAGTATGAATGTAATAATACTACATTTTTCTCTTGTGTTCTAATTTAAAAAAAAATGCCTAGTTAGTGTCAGGAAAGTCAGGGAGAACTTTGTTATTCAAGCGTGGTCTTGCAGTGCTATTAGAGGATATGTTTAAAAATAAATTTGCACCTGTAAGCTGCAGGTAGCTGCATCTGTGAAGTTTGCACTTGTTTAACCTTCAGGGTTTATATATTCAGACTGTAAAAGTTTTGCATCTGATACTAGGTGAGATTTTGTACACTTGTGTATATGCCTCTGATGTTGAAAGAAATTCTGTTTCTGGAGGCTAGGCAGCCAAGATTATTTTTCATTATGCAAGCAGTTGCCATATAAAAGCATCCAAATCATAATATTTTGGCATTTAAAAAAGCAATTTTCTTTTTTCTCCTTCCTGCCAATAATACTGATTTCTTCTACATAAATCAGTGCTGTCTATGTATGGATTATGTCCTATGATTATCAAACAGAAGGAACTTATGACAGATGAATCCAGCTCCTTTTCTGCTGATACTTTATCATAACTGTCATATGGTTCTTTCAGCTATTTAGATGTCACTCTTTGGTTTGTTTTTTTTTCCCCAGAAGAACTGCTCAAGTGTTATGTATTATACATGCTAAATAACCTAATTAAAGTGTTTGTGTGTAGTATGTGTGCAATCATGAGAATAACCAAGGCTGGGAGATTTTAAATACCTAATAAATAGATAATAAGTTTCAAAATAGAAAGGAAAAAATGCAGCATGGTCAAATTAAGCTTTCAAGATCCTTTAAGAGCAGTGTATTTCGAATGATTTCTTTGTATGTACATTTATATGTACATGTATGTGTATAAAAATAAATTGCATTAGAATTTTTTGTAAAAAATATTGCATCATGTAATTATTTTTTTCTTTGTCTTGACAACTGATGAATTGATATTTGTATTTTACTTTTTGGATTTTTTTTTACTCCTGTCACAGTTTGCTTTTACTAAAAGAAAAGAGGTTTTTGTTTCAGGCAGATTCATAAGCTGAGAAGGAGATGTGAAAGGACTCGCTGGCTGAGTTTTTTAATGTAGAAAAATATGCCTGCCACTGAGACCTGCTAGCCTCCTGTGCTTTAAGTGGGGAGAAAAAAAATTTGCTGTCTACTTGCTGTGTTACAGCTACTCTCCATGTGCTAGTTGTAGTGTGCCTACTGCTCTTCAGCCCCATTTCAACCTCGTATGCAGTAGGTACTGATGCCTGCCTTTGGTCAGAAAAGGGAGAGTGCACTTCCTTTTGCATCCATCCCCACAAGTGGGATGTATGGCACACATGAGCTGCCAGTGAGTATGTCCAGGAGTGTTGTCCATACAGGCTGATCCAGGAAAAAGGTTGGCTCAGTCAGCACTCACCAGTGCAACATGTTGGCCATAGCCATTGTTTTCTGCTTACAAGGAAATACAGAAACAAGTCAGGTGTTGAAGCAGCAATAGCTGGAATGCTTTCAAAGTTTAAGAACTGTTTAAATTAAAAGCAGTTACTGCTATAGGTTTCAGACAAACCACATCACCCATATATCAAAGACTGATGTTGAAAATCTAGGTCGCAGGTAGTTTGTTTGTAACTGCTGTGTAAGATGATTCCTATGATTATATACTAGGTAATAACTATACTTTCTGTTAGTTGGACTTTGTGAAATGAAGTGGAGGGTGTTAATTCCATTCTAGGCAACAGAAGCTGTTTTATGAGTGACTGCACATCCACAACTGCCACTTGAAGTTAGAGAGCTGTGAGTGCTCAACATTTCTGAAATACAGGTGCTCGATGTGTAAGCAGCTGTCTCAGTTGACACTTGGTAGTTCACACTTAGCAATCTCTTTAGAGACATGAGGCCCAGAGCAGTCAGCCATGGTTCCCTGGTGGTTGGGTGGTTTTTTTTTAAATCTCGTTCGTATTACAATTTCGCTTCCCAGTTTAAAACAGGACGGTTCCCCTCTCTCACACAGCCTGCCTGCGGCTGTCCTGACAACAGGGAAGATGAAGAATGGCAGCCTAAACATTCGACAAGATGGATAACAAACGTGTGTGCCGACAGTATCCACAGGGTACGTTCCTGCTGCTTACAGTGCTCATGCCCAGATGTCAGCATGGCTGCCGAGCTCTCCCTGGCTGAGGGTTTGGTGCTGACCCGCACAGTGACCGCAGTGCCCACCGAACCTCGGGAGCTGAAAGGTGAGAGCTGTCAGAGGAAGGTCAGACAACCAGCACTGGATCAGCTTTGGGAGTAATGTAGGGAGAAATCTTTGTATCTGTTCTTCCTGAAGGGAAAAAAAAAAAAAAGGGAAGAAAGCAGCTCTTACTGTAGGGTTTGATTTGATACAGCAGAACTAATGTGATTAAGGTGCTATTCAGATTGGTTCTCCTCAGCTGCTAAACAACAGTTTGGGACAAAAACGAAAATTAGTTCAAGCTTTTGTAACGCAGTGATGCTGAGGCTTGAATTAAAAAAAAATTGTAAAAAATGTGTAAAATACAAAAGGATTATTTGATTTCTAAGAAGTCTTAATATAAGAAAAAGGTAGTCTTTGGCCTTACTAGAAAACTAAGTATAAATCTTTCCATTTAAGAGTTAAGCATTTTTATCTTTCATAATGAAAATAGAAGTCCTGCAGGAAGAGGCATTTTGATAAGGCAACATTCCAAAACAGAAATCTGAGGGGAAATACTGCTTTTAAGATATTCAGAAAGAATACAAGTTTGCTGGCAGAAAGATAGTACATCAAAGTAATTTTAAAAGGCTGAGGACTTGTTTATCAACAATCATCTGACCGATGAGCTCTGACCTTTGCAAAAGTTTTGTATGATTCTTCATATTTTTATATTGGCTTAAGTTTGGATTATCTTCATGAAAATTGATTGCTCCTGTGCTAGAATTAGAGTCCTATCATTTGATTTCCATTCTTAATTTTAATTTACATTAATGGCTTGAATTTGAGGGTCTCACTGCATAACATTGAATGTGTATTTCTTTAGGTTTTATTTTTGTTGCCATTTTTAAGCTTAGCATGTTTTGAAGTTCCAGTGCAGAGTGAATTGTGTTCAACTTGTTATTTGATGAGGGCGAAAACCATGCTTTATTTGCCATAGATACTTGAACGTCAAACATCTTTTGAATAACGTGAAATCATTCAGCATTTTGGGTTTTTTACTTACACAGTTTCCACAGCATTTAAAATGAGTGTTGAACTTGTTAAAATGCTGTTTTATTTTATACGTATTAAACTTTTTGCCAAATAGGTTATAATTTGCTATGCTTCATTCACCAATGTTAAAAATAAAATGTCTTGGTATTAATAGTGAAGTCTTGAATTAGCTGGATCTCTTAGTACAATAAACTAGAAATGATACATGGATACAGGTGACTGAAAGCTAGGCCAATTTTGAGGCTACACATTTTTTTAATTTACCTGCAATAATGTTTCCACCCCCAAGTCTTGGGGCAAAATGCTAGGTTAAATTCTGCCCTCACATCTGTGTGTAACTTCCATTGATTTCCTGACCTCTGGGCCCATAGGTTTTTTTATCCCAGAACTCCAACCAGACAACACCATGGATTCTGCTTTTCTTTCATGTGAACAAACATGTCACTCTCAGGTTTTTTTCCATCTCTAGATGCACAGAACAAAATGAATCAGAGTAGGCAGGTGTAATAAAATAACCACATTAATTTTGTGTTTGGATTTCTGCTGTGAAAGCAAGAATCTCTGCATCAAGGATTTGTTTTACTTAAGGCACAGGGTTTTGGACGTTAGCAGGCCTTATTATAACAAGGATGTTGGCTTAAAACTGTTAAGAGAAGAACTTTGCAATCAATATTCCAACACGTAAGGAAATGACAAATTAGGCATATCTATGTCAGCAGATTCTTAAAAGGAATGAGACATGCAGTCTACAAAGTTGGTGTTGAAGTGAGTGAAATTTTGCATTTCACGAATTTATGCAGCCCTGGAAGTTCTGTATTACAATGATACACACAATTGGGCACCTTTCATCACACTGCAAAGCATCTCTTGAAAGCAGAACCAAGAGACGTGAGATTTTTGTCATGTCTTTTTTTTTTTTTTTTTTTGAGCTTTGTTGTGCAGTAATATAGAAATGTTTTTTGCCTTTGTGTCTTTGTTGAATTGACTGATTTGTGATGGGGTGTGGGAAATGAATGTTTCCCTGTCAAGCCAGAGAATTGTGTTCAGTAGGGTTTTGTTTGTAGTTTGTGTCAGTGCCTTCTTGTAGGCAATCATCAGCACTGCTCCTTGCAGCACGGAATTGTACAGTCATGAAAGGGTTTGGGTGGGAAGGGACCTTAAAGATCATCTGGTTCTAATCCCCCTGCATGGGCAGGGACACCTTCTATTAGATCAGGTTGCTCAGGGCCCCAAAGTATCTGGGACATGCTTTGCTTTGGGCCCATCTGGGCATGCCCGACACCAGTGGTCAGCAGAGTACAAGGTCTAAAAATCAGACATCAGGTTATTAAGGAGCAGGAATTATAACTGAGCATTTTGAATTGCAATTATTAGTTATAGAAGTTTGTTCCAGTTTCCTACATTGTGAGATGCTCCTTGGTGAGAGTATGAATCAGGGTTTCTTTTTGGGTATAGCTGGTAAAATACCTACTTCGCATTCAGACTATTTTAAGTGATCAAAGCTTTGTATAATGACTGGTTAGTTATCTATGAACAAAGCAAGTGGCCTCAGATGAGTAAGCAGTGGAAAATGAGGTGCATCATGAAACTCAACAGCTGGCTGTGACTGTCACCTCCTTAGTTACTGTTCATAAATGGGGCATGAAGACTCATTCACCCTCTCACCTTTTGATGCTACATTTAGGTCAAAATAGAGGCTGCTGCCTTCGCAGTACCTCAGTGATAAACAGGAGATGTGAGTCTCTGATCTGTACTTTTTGTAAGCTCTGGATTTAATGACAGAGAAAGTCCTTTGAATTAAAAAACTAAAATGTCTTACAGTGCAGCATTACCATAAACATTGTATTGTGTATAGTACTGCACACTGCAGTGATTACTGCATATGAAAAAGCTGTTGAAGAAGAGTAGTCGAGCAAGTTATTGGCACAGTGGTGCTTATTTTTACGCTGCTCTTCACCATTGTTTTCAAGCTAGGAGCATTTGGCCTTTATTTCATGTAACTTGTGCATACCATAGTTCAAATGCTTTCATTGTGCTTTGCAACCAAGCACTATGTAATTTGATTTTATTAAAGACATAACTGCAGATGTACTGTCACAAGAAAGAGCACAGTGCCCTCTAGTTACGGTTTACTGAAACAGAAACATGTAAGTTGTGTGAACTTTAGGGTGTTGTTACTGTAACATCACAAAATTGTCTCCTTTTTTTCTTTGTCAAAAAATATAATTTGAAGAAGAAAGCCAAGAAGGCTGAGAGATATTTCAAGGAAAGCTCTGTGCTTAGAGGCATCTTGACAGTGACTGAATATTGCCATGCAGAAGCATCTCTCACCACTGTTGCTTTATTTCCTTTACAAATTTTGTGTTAACACGGCCAATACACAAATCACCTTCAACTAATCAACTTTAGGCCTTCATGTGTTTGGAAATGCCTTAAAAATAACATTTTCGGTATACTTAATTAGGTAACCCAGTGGCATTGCAGGCTCAGCACTCCCATTGCCATTCTTCACATTGTCAAACTGAATAAATCTCCAGCACAGGAGTTGTGTGTTGACCCCATGTGTCATGTGTGGATCACAGCAGGAGTTGGATACCTTGCTACTTTGAAAAGCTTTGGGGTTTCTTATAGTTTCATGGCTTTTTACTCTTTGCTTAGTAGGACTGAGCTATTATCTTACACCCATGTGATCATGCCCTGATTAATTATTTGGTTCTTCATTTTTCCTGATGATGTGAAATAATTGTAAACCAGCTACATACTAATGTGTCTTATGCATTTGTTGAAAGAACAATTATTGACTTGGAATGCAGTTCCTCTGGTAATAGTCATTTTGTTGCCCAAAAATCTGGTCAGTTGTAGTACCTTAATTATACATTGGTGTCTATGTAAAGCAGATATATTTCTAAGAATGCCTAGGTATTATATAAATAAAATTCTGATTTTTCTAGAATAGTAGTATACTAATAATGCTATAAATAACTGAAAATTAATTAATTTGTTGCTTTAAGTAGGATGACTATAACAATATAAAATATGCATAGAAATAACTATGGTTTTAATCATGTAGGCACAATCCATCTGATTTGCTTAAAAATTCCAATAAGGACTGTGTGGAATGGTATAAGTTTTATGTTAAAATGTTTGTAAGAAGGAGAGGCTGTTCCTAGATGGAAAAAATGGTAGGGCATGTAACCTTTAAAGATATTCAAGAACATTTTAATTGATCCCTTTTCTTCAGTGAAGTAGGAAGGTGATAAATAATTTGTCTTTCCTGAAGCATAATTAATAAGTTATGCTTCTGATGAAACTTCATTTAAACGAGGTGCTTTGAAGAAAACTTTTATATGTTGTTCATATTGTTTTCCTGGTTACTTCAAGCATGGGAGCATTAGTAAATCCCTTGTCAAGGCCATGGATCTGTTCTGTGTGGAATCTATATTGGCTGCTACTGCAATACAGTAGTAAACAAGAGCTTCTTTCCATGTAGTACCTCAAGCCCAACAGAGCCTCTGCTCATGATGGTAACAGTCACATGGAAGTAAAAGGATCTAGTCCTGGTGTGCAAAAACTTCCTGCATGCAACATCTCTTCTTACCAGGGATCTGGAATAGAAATTGATAGATTATAGTAAAATGCACTACATTCTCTGCCAGCCAATTCAACTTCATCTTGCCTAAGTCTTGTTCCCTGAGAATAAATAGGAGTAGAGGTATGGTGTCAAGACCCAACTTTCATATCTTCCATAGCACTGAAGCCATCCTCTGATATGTGGCCAGAGTATTCTTCTGCAGTGTTTTATACAACAATGGAATGTGAAAAAAAATAAGTTAAAATGAGGATTTTCTTAACAGCTGTTCAGAGCTGAAGGTGTTTCTTCTCAGTTGTTTCCTTCCTTAGTAGAAGTAAGAAATACCATAATCATGAGTTTCTTCATACTAACCTTTCTTTTTTGTTGAAAAACTATGAAAATTAGAGTCTCTGTAAAGTTTCAAAGATGGGACTTAACCATAATTTTGGTTGTTTTCTCTTCAGAGGTTAAGCATGCTGTGAAGATTCCTGTGATGATTTGGTCTGGACTGACTCTGGAGAATGTGAGGAATTACTTGGATGCAGACACTCTTATAATTGGTTCGTATTTCCAGAAAGAAGGTTATTGGGCAAATCATGTTGATCCTGACAGAGTAAAGAAGTTTATGGAGCACATAAGTAAACTGAGAGAATGAGTTTGTCAGCAAATGGTACTTCTTTCTCTGTGTGTGTATAAGTGCAGTACAATACTACATACAGAATTAATGCACAAATGTGTGCTTGAATGGCCAATAACATTAAATGAAAACACATATGTACATAACTGGCTGAGAAACGTGGTGACACTTGACAATAAACTGGGGCTCTGATGTTTGTCTCTAGGCAGCACATTTCTGTGGTGCTCAAAGCCATTGCCAATGCAAAACTAACTCTGAAGGCTTGTATAATATATTCTCTTATAAGAAAAATGCAGATGGAGTTTAAGAATTTGTAGTAAATATTCATCACAGTTGAGCTCAGTTTTGTTTTGCCTTTGAGTACAATAGGATGCCCTAAGTTTACAGCTAAGAGTACTGTAAATTGGACAAGTTAATCAGCCTTTCAGTTTCCCATCTGTAAAATGATGATAATAGTACCTGCATCACACGAGAGTTATAAGACATGATGAATGAATATACAGCACTTTCCTCTCCTCAAATGAAGGTCTCTATTAAAGTTCAAGATCATTATTTTTTCATTAGAATTGTGCACTTATTTAAAAAAGGTAGCAATTGTTTACCATACAAAATTTAAGATAATTGGGAAATTGATTTATTTACAATACTTACTAGAGAATAAATGTAAATATTTAATTAAATTTTAAGTAGTGTTGGAATTTAGTCAAAATGTTTTTGCAAAAATCAGATATTTTAATAAAGGTTCATTGTTACTTTTCAGCAAGCTCCTGCAGTGTTGTACCTCTCCAGACTAATATTAGTGATGTCAAAAACTGCCAGGTTCTTTCCAGTATACAAGCTGTAATTATGATGGAAACCTTTCTACCAAAGGTGACAGGTAAACATAGATTTTCATTTTTCCTGTAAAATATAGAGGAAAAATATTTCAGTTTCCTTGTATATGATGTAAGATATTCCCCTTGAATTTGATTTTTTTTTAGCTCTGAGGACAACATTTAAAATAACTCAAAGAATACCTGTTATGTCATGGCTGTATAAAAAGTGAGCATGTTTTCATTCCTCAGGACTGGGAGCTGAATTTGTCCTCTGGCATCCCTCTCTCTCTTGCCTTGGCATCTATGCATCAGTTTTCTGCTGATGCTAATGAACATTATATGGTAGATATCAACACAAGTATACAGACACATCTTTTGTGTCAGCTGGCAAAGTGCCCATGCTTTTCTGAACAAAAGACACTTCCTCCTTCCAAAGGCAAAAAGATTTTCAAGAAATTTTCTTCCATTAACATAATGGTGATTCCAGAACATCACAACAGGAGATTAAGTCTTCTCTTCAGGTTTCTTTTTCTCATACTAGTCTGTCTCCCACATGACTACCATCAAAAGTAGAAAAATGTCTCTGGTGTGTTGACCTCCTGGAAAGGAGATTCTTTACACTCTATGGCAACCTTGGCATTCTGCTTTTCTCCCTTTTCCTCTTAAATATGCTGAGTAAGTTTCAATGTATTGAAATCTTTTCAGGTGCCTGCTTGTGTTTGTTTTGGACATCAAACCCAACAGTTCTGTCCCAACTACTTATCTCCACAATTTTTCTTGTGCCAGCAGGTGCAATTCATGTGACCTCACAGGGATCAGGAAACTGATTCTAGCTGAAAGCTAACTTGATTTTCTACACCCTCAGGGGGGATTGAAATTTTGGTCATCTTCCTCATTCTTTTCATCTGCAGATCTATCTCCAAGCTGCTGGCATAGGCAGTGTAGAAGTATTTTAGGATCATGAAGATGCCATAGGCAGTAGTCTTTGTAAGGCAAAACCCGGAATGAGTTGGTGTAATGTTTGTGACATGTGATGAATACTGTAGATGGCACTTTCACTGTCAGGTTTGCATTTAATACAGCACTGTATAACACCTACTGAAGGAACAGACCACAGTTTGGGCCTGGATTGTTACAAATGAATGGTAAGTGCAGAATTTAGGGAACAGAAGTAAAGGAAAGATGATTTTAAAGCCTGGAAATGTGACTGATCACCAGCTCTTTATTATTCTTTGTGCTGAAAGTATTTGTCTAGCAGCATTAAGCATCTGCTTGCCTGATTCACACAGATGCTGTAAGTAGAATTTGACCTTTTGTTCAGAAAGTGTTTGAATATTTAATGTAAAAATATTAAGTTATCAGAAGGGCTGTCTGTTTTGGAAAGACTGTTAAATTTTTTTTACAGCCCAAGTTGTTAAAGTACTTTGGAGCATGAACAACTTGAGAGCAGAACAAAGCAGGCAGTGCTAATGTATAGAAACTCCAGAAGTAAATAACAGCTGTTCAAGAAGACTTCTATTAAATGTGTATTAATTAATTTGAAGTGCATCACTTAAACATGTGAAGAGATTATCTTGTGTTAATTTACATTAAAACACACAGCACTACTGTATCCTAAGCTATCACCTCATCCGACATTGAGCATTTTGTTGGGTGTTGATTGCTTTCGATTTGCCCTTTTAAAATGTCAGATAGTGGCCTCCCTTTCTTGTTGGATCTCATCTTTCTCTCAGGGTTTGCTCTTTTGTTGTTACTGTACTTACTCCTGCCTATTCAGTGCCAAGCAGAAAAAACTTTGGAGATAGGTTGTGAAAATATAACGCTTGTCATGCACAGTTCCCTAATGTACCCACCTGGACTTCACATGTGGTTCTTGCTGGTAACTTATGACTTTACATGAAGATTCAATAGCACTTCAGTATCATCTTTAGTATATCCAGGTAGTGTTTGCTGTGCTGAGGAACTTGGAAGTTGAGTTTAAGGACAGAGCTGTCTGTGGCTTTTGTCTTGCACATTTGCAGTGCATGCCTCTGCAACTGAAATGATCTCTTGTTTAGAAAGGATGGGGAACTAGTCTGAAATTTGCTTTTTGTGTGCTAATGTGATGTGGTGTGTAGTAGAATTGACCCTCTGTTCTGGTCTATCATCCTCATTGGAAAAAACCATCAGAACTTAAAATGCTTCTGAGAGAGACAAAGCTGGAGTCCTGCCTCGGAGGGATCAGGGAAACCTATCCAGTTCACTCCTTGCTTTGAAAAGAACCAGTGCTTGTACTGGGGCATGCAAGAAATTGGTTGTGTTGAGGCATTATGGAACTTCTCTCAATTTTTTCCTACTCTTACCTATTGTTTGATACAGTGACAGGGATTATCTGATCCTTTGAACATTGGATTAGGGATAAAATGCCTGTTTCTCAGAGGATGTCTGTTAAAGCCCTGTGTTAGGACTAATAACTTCAGTCACCTTGTTCTCATATGGTGACTGCTTAGGAATCTTCTATTGAAAAGCTCATACTTGGTCAATATGAAGTTGAAGATGTTAAGTGGCTTGCTGACTGCATTCATATTCCTGACTTCATCTATCTAAAAGACTTGGACTCTCACTCACTGAGGTCCAGACCTATTAAATACTTTCCTTGGATCATTCTTGAGCTGGCAAAGTTACTACTTGCTGATGTGCTATGTCAAACAGATGCCTCTGGGGCACTGAAGCATTCCAGCTTTGCTTACAGGGAGAGAACCATTGCTCCTTCCTGTCAGCCTCTGTGGGTCTGCAGCAAAAAGAGGAAGCAGAAGCAGCAGCCAAACTAAAAGCAAGGCCAGATGGTTTCTAGTGAAATGTTGAGAATAATAAATGTTTTTTTCACCCTATTCTTTAAATGCACAGATAATTTTAGGGAGAAAAAAAGTCCTGCAATACAAATAGGAAAGCCTTTCACATGAGGCAAAAAGGCTGCAATTAACAACGTAGTCTGTTTCTTTGCTTACGTTTTGAAGCTTCAGAAGTATTAAAAGTAAGGAGAGCCTAAGATGTTTCTTGTTAAACACTTAAGGATAGGAAAAGATGTGTGAGGGTAATTATCTTGATTAAAAATCTGTTGATCTTATTAACAGATAGGCTCCTTTTAAGATGTCAAAAAGGGATTTTGCTGATTTGGGCTGAAACTGCTGCTCTGTTTAACGTCTCTCTTTCGTGTCACTGTCAAATTTTCATTGTTTCACCAAGTAAATTCAGTGTCAGACAGCAAGCATTAGTATGTTGTAATTTTTTTTCCATCACTTCTTGAAATGAATGGGACAGAGTTGCTGCTTGATTGTGTGGAATGCTGGTTATTGTGCATTCCTCTGCTAACAGACATTTGGCTGTAGGTTTTTAATTGCTTTTGAAAGCAAAACTTATCCTTGTAGAAGCATAATGAGGAACAGGTGAATTCTGTTTTTTAAATGAGATTTTGTCAATGGACCATGTTTGTTAAAACAACAAGTTAGAAAAACTACCAAGCTAAGCGGAGGCAATGCACATTTTGCTTATTAACCTTACTTTTTAAATTCTTCTTCCTCTTTCATTTTCCTTTTGTATATTAAAATGCAATTTCTACTTCTTTCCTACAATCTGTGCAAAAGAGATGGAATTTTCTTCCTAATAATTTTACTTTTCTATTATATTTCTCCTAAGTAGCTGCACTTGCTGAAATCAACCGCATTTTTTTCAGTCAGTGTCTGCTTCTAGGACTGATAACACTGATGTTTATAGTTACTGCTGGAGAATGATGCAGAACCAAGGACACTGCTTGGTTATGCAAAATGTATTATGCTCAGGGAACAAAAGGGAGTAAAGGGGTCACACCTGCAACCTTCCTTTGGGCACAAGTGAGCAGACAGGTGACCAAAAATTGACCAAGCAAAGTATTCTGTCCGATACTTGTTGTACTTGGTATAAATTTGAGAGCTTACAAGGGTCAAGCTCTCTTCATCCATGGTCAGTGTCCTGAGAGGACTCCATCCATTCCTCTCCCTTTGAGCCTGATCTGTGCATCCGTGAATGTGTTCCTGCATCCCACTCCCATCTGCCAGTGACTGCAGGAGTCCAGTCTGGGACTTTTCCAGGGACTACCCTGCAGTGACATGAGCTTTACTGGGAGGCACATGTGATACCACTTTTCTGTGTATGTGTACACATTTCATTATTTTCCTTTTCATTGCTACTCTTTCAATTAAGCTGTTCCAACCCATAAGTCACTCTCCCTTATTCTCTCTCCTTGCCCAGTAGGGGAAGGGAAAGGGATTAATAGAGAGCATCTGTCATTCTTTTAATTGCTGGCCCGGCATTAAACTGTGACAATGTACAAGAAATTTTAAATATGTAAAATTGGTAAATCTGGTATGAAACTGTTCAAGATAGTCATTAAACTCAGAATTGTTTGACATTGTGCTGCAGTTGCTTTATTAATAGTGCCATGTAATACTGGTATCAGAATAAGGTCACAAAACAGAGAATGTTTAGATCATGTTTCATACAAATGCAGGAGGAATCCCAAATTCAGCAGTAAACAAGGATGAAAAGGAAGGCAGCACAGTAACAGTAAGAAAAGATGCTCAAGTTTCCTGCAGTTTCTGCCTCATTGTTTATTCCAGCTTCCTGCTTTTTCAGTTTGCCTCTCAAGCCTTTCTTGTGCATATACATAGATTATAGCATGCAGAAGACTAAGAATAAGCTGAAGGCAGAAACTGACTTAATGAAGACATTCTTGTGACAGAGAAAAGATTTTGTTGTCCACAGATGCGCAAAGAAAAATAGAAAAGCAGCTGCCCTTAGAAATGGAGTAAAAGTAGAGATGAGCACCACGTCATGATGCTTTAGTCAACATCTGATGTGTTGAAAGTTTTTGAGAGGATCTGTACTGTTGCTCAGGGATATAACCAAGAAGCAACAATAAATTTCTGCTGGAAAAATACTGCAAGTCTTGTGTCTTAGATGCTATCCTGAATAGCCTTGACTTTTTGCCAACTTACAGCTGGAGAATAAGGATTAAAAAAAAAGTTTTCAACTGTTCTGTTATGGATGACAATATTAATAATAAATTTTGTGTCAAAAATTTCTTTCTCCTTAAGACCAAGCTTACAGAGCAGTAGTTGTGTGCTGTCATCTTCCAGAGAAAGGTTCTGAAGATCAAAGGTCCTCATCCCATTTGTTTCCACCTCTCCTCTGTGGATAGCTAGTTTGGGTTTTTTGAAAGCTTTTTTGGGCAGAGACAGCATAAAGGTGAAGGAAGGAATTTATGTGGCAAATGGGTAGGTGCTATGAAGTGCACATGGGATATAACAATCAAATGAAGGTTTCCTGGGACACCAGGCCTGAATTAAGAAAATAGGGATATAGCTGGTCAGGAATGAGTTATTTAATTTACAGATTATCAGCATGATACCCATGATGTGATGAACATGGGTGTTAGGTGAACTTGGATGACTTATTTTACTACTTGCATATTCTGTTTAAAGTATCAGCTGAAGCATTCATGAGAGCAAACACAGCTGGTAGCATTTGGGCTGCGGAAATTATAGTTTGTAATACTTTCCTAATAATAATTTGAGGGTTTAAAGAATTATGCTATTAATACTTCAGTCAGGAACTGAAAGCCTTCAGGTTTCAAGAAAGACTTGTTTCAGACAGCCTTGACCTAATAGCCAAAAATATTATAGGATTCCTCAGAAGCACTAGCCATGGCTACAGCAGCATACCTGCTGAAATAGATCAGTGGTCCAATCTGCCTTGACAACTCCTATGTAATTAAAAATAGGAGAAATAGAAGAGAGAATTTGTAGGGCTGATAGAGGCTTGTATTTTTTCAATAATTTATCAAGATTCGAGAGTGCAGATTTCCTTTGGGAAATATTAGTTCTTGGGTTTACAAAGTGCCTTAGTTGTAAATACCCATAAAAGTGACAATTTGGTAGGTCGTATTTATTCTTAAGCGGGTCAAAGGACATTAGCGTATTCCTACTGTATAAATCTGTCAAGTACTGAATTTCTTTATGCTCCCAAATCACAAAAGCAGCTCTCACAGTCAAGGAGAAAATGTCACATTATTGCCAATCAAGGACAACAAGAGAACGTATCGATCTCTACCCAATAACTTTTGCCCTGCTCACTAGGTTTTTATCACTGAAACTGGACACATCAAGGGATTGGGCTGAATACATACATATAGTGCTGATTTATTACAGGAGTAGAAATACAGTTTGGCCTTACTTCTAGCTCAATATTTTAACAATTCCTGGCATGGAAGCTTGCAGTGGCTTTTTCCACAGACAAAGTATAGAACTTTGAGATATCTCTGGATGTTCACAAATCTTCAGCTCACATAGGTACATTGACTGTTATGTGTGTAGTTGTGTCTTGCTTTTGGTGGCCTTACAGTCCTAAGTCTTGATTTTGAGGCCTTATCTGTGTGGAATTCTGTAGCAGGGTTGCTGTTGGTTTCAGAGAGGTTTAACTAAAGATAAGCTTGGAGACACTGGAAGGCATAGAGGAACAATGTGAATTCAAGACAAAAGAGAAAAAGAGAGTGAAAACCTTGTAGCTGAGGGAAAAGTATGACCCAGGGTACACATTATCCATTTCCAGTGTCAGATGGAAATGTTAAGCTTTGCCAGCCACCTTGAAATCTCCTCTGAGAATCAGGCCTAGAATGAGAAAGTTACAACTACTTCCATGTATTTCTCACCTTTCCAGGTAAATACAGAAAGCTGCAGTTGCCAGAGCAGTGATGAATCATTACTTCCATCCAAAGAACCTTGGGCTTTTTCCCCCTCCAGACATTTAACTTACTCGCAGGGCTGACAGAAAAGCAGTAGATTTTTTTTTTTCCCAAATATCCATTTGCCTTTCCATTTGTCTACTTTGATCTAAAATATAGAACCTGATGGATGCCCCAGGTAAATCAAACATTTTCTGTCTGCCAAAATGGTTTTGCAAATGCTTATTTCATGCCATTACCATTTTTCTGTTTCTAGCAGTAAATCAAAAAGTACCAACCATTCATCCACTTTAAAAGTAATGCCTTTCCTTTGCATAATTACACGTACCCAGTGGAGATCTGTATGCACAGTAAATCTATTCCTTTAAAAGGTTTTGCCTTAAGTACCACAGTGACATAAATTAGTATAGCATAAATTTATTTATTTAAAAGGTTTATTCTTTTAACTGATCCGGTTACTGTTGTACTTCCATTGTTTGATTTGGGTGGGGAGGGCTTTTATTAATGTTTTAGATTTAATTCTGCAGCAGATGATTATGTAGAGAGGTCTCACTTCTTACAGGACTTATAGCAATTGATATGTGTGTGTAATTTATTCTCATTACAGATTTATCCCTAACTGGTGTTCAGGGGATCTTCACTGTATCTTCAATAGATCCTTGAGAATTAAAGAGTTTAATGAATGTAATGAACAAACCTGAAAGAAGTAGACATAGAAAAGCATACATATTTGGCCATTATGTCTCCATATTTGCAAATAACAAGAATTAAAAGTGAGTTGGGGGGAAAAAACACAAAGTCTTCCAGTATTAAGTAAGCCTGGACAGTATTTTGGCAAAGTAAAAATTTTTAAAAATATTGATGTATTAATCATTCTCATGTAAACTTGCTCATCTTTATTAAGTCGTGTTCGTAGCTCTCAAAGGTGTCAATGTAAAGCAGGCAAGCCCAGCTAGTGGAAGCCAGGGAGTGAAAGGATGAGTTTTTTAGCAAATTCAAGCTCAATTTTAGGATTTATAAAATTATCTTTTGTGAGTGTTATTGTTGGAAGTATCTTTTAAAAAAAAATTAAGAAACTTGACCAGAATGGCAAGAAGTAGCACAACACTAGAATTTAGTAAGTAAATACTGAGCAATAGAATTGAGCAAGTAAATATATCCTGATTGCATCTGAACTTGTGGCTTCAGTATAATCCTGTGAATAGGTACATACATGTTCAGTTTAATGCATGTGAGAATCTTGAGACATGGACCAAGTTGGTTGAAATGCCAAATTGCAGGGTAGGCTATGACATGAGTGATACCCATGGCACTGAGTGTGAGAATGAAATCCCTGGTGGCTCTAAAACATTAACTGTTATGTACCAAAAACGTGCAGAAACATTTTGAGGAGTGTGGTTCATAGGAAAGTGTTGGGTCTTGACTCTCATTTGATTAGTGAAGATAATTTCATTAACACAATCAAACTATTCAGCACAATAATTCCACACTATCCATTTCAAAATGTTCCCTTTTTCTGCTGGCATGGAGCTCTTGACACCCATTTCTACAGCTAGAAAGAAAAAAATACTTTGGTATCCATGGCAAACTTGGGAAAATACTCTGGGCCTGAGATCAGAAGTTCCAGAACTAGCAAGGGCTGTGTATTGGAGGCAGGAAGTCTGTTACATGCAGCTCCACATCCCCTGTCCATTAAGGTCGCCCTTGAGATTTTGTTTAAAGTGAATCTGGCTTTTTTTTTGTCTTTATGTATTACATTAAATAGATCAGAGGCTGCCAACTGTTCTTTTTGACGAGAATTGATGGAGGTGGTTGCAGTCATACAGCTTAAATGGCACTGGGGAAGAAAATGCAATGCTGGGCAGGGGGGCTTGGGAAGCAAGGGAAATACCCCCTGCAGACATTCAGGAGCAGGTCTGGTGCTGGTGTTTTGTCTTGAGCTGATTTACATACTCTGAAAATCTGATTCCAGTTTTATGCCAATTGTAGCCATTCCATACTGATCTGTGACAGTAAATAGCAGTCTGGGTTTAGTATTTAGGTTGATGTGTAAATATGTACAGTATAGTCCAATTGTTTCAGCCAACTTGAGGAACATTTACAGAGATGTATGTCCTGAATAGGAAGAAAAAGCACTGCTACCTGGTCTGCAATAGCTCTGGATAATTTTAAGGGCAGGATTGTGTGATGTAGTTGCCTGTGACAGAAACTGGATTAGTGACAAAGATGCTGCCTTGAATACCATGTCCTAAAATGTGCTCGTGGGAGCTGCTAACTGGGACTGCAGTCTTCCCCACTGAAACACCCTCATCTCTATTCTGCAGTTGGGAACCAGAGGAGCTGCCTTAAAGGGTGAGAGAGTACCTCAGCTCCCAAACTGCCTCAATCTTTGTCTTCCCATGCTGTTTGCATCGATGCTAATCAATGTTAATTATGGTAGTGGGGCTTGTGATGTACTCATTATAAGAGCCATCCTATTTTTCTGTGCTTGTACACAATAGAGCCCTGATTGGGGTTCCCTAGATGCTACAAATAGTAATACAAATGGTTATAATAATGAATATGTGGTTCATGGTGTAAGCCTAGCAAACTCAGTTCATGCAGCCTGCTGAAGCATCACTTGATAATTCTGTTTGCTGTACCACTAACTATGACATACTGGATATGTCTTGACAGTTGGGGCCTCAGCACAGTAAACCCTTTAAGCTTTTGTTCATGCTTAAATAGGTGCTTTTTAAATTTGCATTTGAGTCTGTGGTTATTAGTGAAATGTATGCTTTAAGTTAAGCATGTGCTTAAAAACTCGTCTGATTCAGCATCCTTATTGTGTGAGGTTGGTTATCCCACCACCACTGCATTACTGGGAGCTGACAGGTCCTGAAGTGTGTGCCACGATAGATGGGTTTTTTCCTAGTCTGAAGGTTATAGATGCAAGAGCACAAAGATGCTCCTATCCATGCTCCAGCTCCAGCAGCTGGAAGTAGATGGAAGCCCAGAGGTGGGAGCTGATGCTTTTCTTCCTGCCGAGGCTGCTGTCCTCTGTGTCACTGTGCTGAGCAACCTTGTAGTAGGAGCTGATACCCAGTGCTGGCCCCTGTGGTGAATTTGGTTCAATTCCACTGTTATCCCCACAGGGAATTTCAGCACTGTTGTTTAAATGCATTAATTGGTATAAATATTCAGCTGCTGGTTCTGCATCTCTGGGCCATACCCCTGTGAGTTCCAGTGACTGAAATAGTCTCAAATTATTTTTTTTTTCCAAAGAAAAATTTTCACAGAGTCCCTTATTTCTTGTTACCTGGTTTGTTATGGATATTGCTTCTAGCCCTATTTTTTTTCAGTTCCCACCAGGCTGCATGCTTGGATTTTAGTTATCTGTGTGCAGTTCAGGTGTGTGGCTATTTGCCTGACTCTTAGTTCTCTGTTGTTGTACTACACTGTTTACCTACCCTGTATAACAAAAATGTTGTAAATTGTTTGTTACCTCTCTTGAGTGTGCATGTTGTTTTAAAAGGAATTTGAGTCAGTGTTGAGCTGCTTCCATGTTTGTAATTAATTTAAAATATTTAGTGTAGCAGCTGGATTTTTCCTTGTTAACTGTGCTTTGCTGAAATTTCATGATCTACAGCACACCCTAGTGATATCTGAAAACCATGAAGTTAAACCTAGTCAATTTTACTTCCTTTGGGGTAAAGCAAAACTCAGGGCTCTACTAAGCAAAGTCCAGGAAAGTAAAAGCCTTCACATCCCAGACGGAAAGTGGATTGAATCCCTTGTTTTATAAAACAAAAAACAACCTTAGAAATTGTACTACATGATATTTTTCTGTGAAAAGAACATCTGCATAACGAGTTCATCTGGCTTGAAATCTGTAATGTTGGGTCTGTTACAACAGACCATAGGGAAAAGCAGCCTTGTATTGTCTGAGAAGGGGAGAATACGTGTTGGTTTCCTTTTTAGACTGGAGAGAGCGACCAGACATAAATTAAGTATTAAGGAAACCTGCAGGCAGTCTTCACAGGTCAGAAGCCCAAATGATCTACTGTAATATGGCCATAACATTAAAATTTATCCTAGATGTTCAGTTTCTTCTTCTGCAGGTAGTTAGGTCTCTGTTTTTCAGGTGATGGTACCAGTATTTAGTTTTCAATGGCTTACAGGTCCCATATGATACTGTGTTGTGATCTGCACCTACCTAACATTTTAGGCTGTCTTTTACTCGCTTTTTTTTTTTTTTTTCTAGATTTCAGTGATTTAATTTCTTTATAACTGTCTGAATGCACATAATGGCAAGGGTTCTGAACTGGAAGTTGTTGATCCCCTGATAGTTGAGAGGAGAAAGCAGGTTTGGGAAGGATTTTGATAAAAGAAGTGTAATTAAATAGTCAAGAAGGAAGGCAAATACATATCAGTGGTGAAATCAAATTGGTGATGTGTGGGTAACATTCAATAGAAGTGAAAATACGAGCATCAGAGATGAGTGTAGGCATTGTAAGTTATGGTGGCTGAAGTTAAACCTCATGCGAGTTTCTCAAAGAGAAACAGAATTCATCAAAGAAACGTGAACTTAAGCTGCAAACAGATCTATCCCAGAAATAGTTTTGGCCAGCAGATAACATGCTGCTGAGACTGGTGGTGTTTTCATGAAGGGCCATGAAACACTGACAAGTGCAAGGCACCCTAGTGCAGTACCCTTCACCAGCTTGCAGCTCTAGCTTGGCTTAGCTGGCAGATCTGCTTCTGTATCCCTGCTGCATGGAGAGAGAACTGATGGCCTGTGGAAGGCAAAGCTGAAGGCAGGGACCTGCTTTCTGGCTCACACATGAGAAATCTGGAATATTTTGGGGAGAGATGAGTTTCCTCTACATTTCACTCTCGTCAGGTAAACCAAACAATACTGGAAATGAGCATTTTGTTTTATGTAAATAAAACCAAAAAGTTTGCAACAATTTATGGTGTTTAAATCACATGCAAATTACTTTGTGAAACTTAGAGGGGAAAGCAGCACAACTGAAACAGCCCAATTGTTTCCAGGAACATTCGTTTCAAATCCACATACAATATTTCATTCATGCTTAATTATTTCCCCAATGCTAGTCGAAGCATTAGTAGTTTCCTTTGTCTTTTTGCTTTTGCATGCAGTTTGATTAGCAAAACTGCTTGTGCTCTACCAACTCCTGCACATATGGGGTTTAGCCTCATTGTTCAAGGGGTGGAGCAACAAGCAATATGAACACTCAAGCTGCCAAATTTGGCACACGTGAGCCCTCCAAAGTATACAGATATCACCCGTTTCATTTAAATCCCTGTCCATATTTTGCATTGCTACCATAGTGGCAACTCCATTGTCTGGGTGTATTATTTGAAGCAGCTTTTCTTCCATTGTTTGTGCACTGTAATCCTTGAGGTTTCTGTAGTCATCGTGAGCTGCTTACTTGAAAGAAATCACTTAGCTCTCACAGATCACTCTGAACCTGCTGGCAAAGGAAAGGACCATGACTGAAGCATGAGACCTGTGATCTTTCTGAGGAAAATCATCTCAGTAGAATTTATAATTTGTTGCTTTCATGGGGCTCTGTTCTCAGGGTTGAACTCAGTGTTATCTTTCATCCCCCATGGATTTTTCTAGGAGGCATGATGGGAATGTAGGCTGAGAAAAGGAGTAAAAGAAGTAGTAATGCTGGCTGTGGATGTGTACCCTAACATCTTAAACCTGTTTCACATACTGGCAAAGGGGGACATCTACTGTTTGACACAAATTAAGGACTGTTGTTTATTCTAATTGCAGCAAAATCCTAGTCTCTTATTTCTCTGTGGTATAGAGATTGGCACATCCTGCTGTAAGTCTTCTCAACACACTTTTTGAGAACTTAATGCTTGTCTACTTAGGACATAATGAAAGATCCACTGGAACTTATTGTAAAGAAGGAGCTGCCCAGTTATTTTGCTTTCTATTCATCTGTTTGGTCAGCGCCCTCTATTCCAGTAGCACTTGACTCTCATAATTGTGTATATGTATGCTGTTGTAGGTAAAGCCCTTTGGCACTGGCTTTTCTTTATAAATTATGCCTATTACTGGTTTTGCAAACACACCGTTTTACTCCCAAGACAGTAATTTTTGTGTTTTTTTTAAGGTGGTGATTCCCAATATGAGGTCTGAATAAAACCAGCAAAAGGCCTCTTTGTAGTCTGCAATGAGTTTCCACTTCTTTTTTCCCCAAAAGTATAGATCACGTCATAGGACAACTATAAATATGGTATAAACACTGCCCTGCTCTTCATTTAGCTTAGCAATTGCTTTTTAGTGAATCCTGTTATAGCAACAGGCATTGTATCACCCCAAATAGTGACACCCATGTTATTGCAAATGAAACAGTGAGCTGGCCCAAGAGGCAGTATTAAAATATAACGTGCTGAACTGTGTAAGACTCAAAATCCTGCCTGAAAATCCTGTCATAACAGGTATTTGCAGTGACTTCTGGAAACTTTGAATCTGGTCCATCATTGCAGAGAATGATGCAAATTCACCTTTCCATCTTCTTTCTTCCAACCTATCCCATGAGAAAAAAAATCAACTGTGAGCTCCCCTCTTGCCTATCACATTATCAGAAGTCAGACTCCAGAAGGCTGGAGATAATTGTTCTGTGTTCCCAGAAGAACAGGAAACTTGGTCAAACAGCTTTGTATATTTGGGCTCTAATTCAACACCCATGATGTCAGCTGGAAATGAAATCAGCCAAGGAACCTTGACTCTGATGGGACTTAAGTCAGTTTATTTGTGCTTACTCTGAAGTACTTTGTGTTTGGGGCCAGAATTATTTGTAGCTGAAGATTTATTATTCTCAGACTCCAGATTATGGTGCAGATTTTTCACATCACTGAGTAGTAACAAGCATGGAAATCTATGACTGATGTTATTCTAGATACCTTCAAATGTCATGCTTCCATCCTTGATATTAGAATGCTTTGTTCCTTAACTGAATTTACAATACACATTTTAAATCTGATTTTGTATCTTAGTCGAACTATAGGCTTGAATGAACCTCAGATGCATTTTTCTTAGACACTCTCCACAAAAGAGTGAGGGTTGGAGAAAGTGGTTGTAGGGAATTGTCTTTTTGTCTCCTCTCTGGAAACTGCTGGTATTTTTTGTAGCTAACTTTTAATCAGGATTTTATTTCTACTTTAGTATTCATCTATGCTATAACATATAAACGTGTAAGCTAATTTTTATACACTGACTTTTGCATTCAGATTTGCTGTGACTTTTCTGGAAATGTGACAAAATGGCTACTCTGTACTAGTAAACACAATTACTGAATTAGGCTGCTGAAGAAGTAAAAAACCAGCATAAATTATTACTATAATAGGACTCTAAAAGAGCAGAAGAGAGGTATACCATTTCCAGTCTAGGATATGTCTTAAATATCTTTAAAAGCTCGCTTGGATAGTGCTAGCTAGCAGTGTGTACTTTATTCCAAGGTGCCAGCCTATATTTTTGGATTATCTTTCAAGACTGACATGATTTAAGGCAATTAGTAATGTTTTGTGACCTTCTGTGCCAGTAGTCCATCTTTTTGGCATTGAAACTGATTTTGCCCATCTTGGCATTTTATCATTTGAGAGTGTGTGGGGAGACTAAAGAGCACCTTTTACAGCAGCAGGAATGATTTAATTCAGTCACACTGTTCTTCAGATTCACTGTTTCCTACAAGCTGATGAGGCAAACCTCTTCTTTGCTTAACATCACATTGATACACACATTTGCTTAACATCACATTGAAAGGCAATGAAGAGACAGATGTTCTATATCTTCATATGCAAAAACCTGTTATATCCTTTATTTGCATTCAATTAGAAGTCAGACCCTGATGATTATCGAATGCAGGAAATGGGGAAAGGATTTGCCATTGAGCAGATGCTTTGCTTGTATTGGATCTCTGTAACCTTCTGTTGTGTCATCCTGCAGCTATTTGGTCATTTTTGCCCAATCCTTACACCTCATGGGCAGAGGTGAAGAGTGTTAACAGGTAAAAATTGGAGTCAGGTTCCTTGTTACCTTTTCTCATCGCACATGGTTCTGGAGAAAGTGCCATAAATGCCATTGCTTTAGAACAGGCATTCTGCAGTTATAAAATTTCCCTTACTAAGTTGCTCTGGTTTAGGACTTAAATGCTATAGTATTACTTTTGTTAATTCTCTCCTTCAATATAGGTTGTGCCTTGTTTCATCTTGTGAAACTCACCTCTTTTTTTTTTTTTTTTTATAATACAGAGATTATTATTAGGAACTGAGAAGTTATAAAACCACATTGTCAAGAAGGGAAGTTTGAAATTATAATATGAAGCAGAAGCAGCAGACTCTTTCAGAACAGAGTCTGTTATTTCTGTGACCCTATAAGAGCATGTATACCAGATTCTTATAGTATCCTGGGAGACATATGGGTTGTCTAGAGCCCTAGATGTTAGACAGGGATAAGCAAAGCAGCTTTTCTTCACTGCAGCATAAGGTTTCCCAAACTTCTAGGGGAACCGATAGAAATCTCTTACCCTTCCAAGCGTGGATATGATTAGAAACTTGCTTTCTTACATATTCCATCCCCTTTCTTCTCTGTGGAATACTTCCATCACACATTCTGGGAAACACTTGACATTTCTTCATTTTCTCTCCTTTGTTTTGATACTAAATTGTAAATTAAGCCACACCCACATTCGAGTTAACACATGAACACAAAAGTGCAAGCTCAAGTATATTCTTAGGTGCTTTGCAAGCTTAAGCAAATGGATCTATATTACTTACACATGCCTCAAGTTTTGAATGTTCTTTTTTTGTTTTCCTGCCAATGTGATAGTAAGATATTTAACATTTTTAAGGGAAAAAAAACCGCAACTGTGGAATTATGAAACTAAGTTTGTCAGATACAGTTGCCTAATCCTTATGTTTCCTCCAGGAATCTTTGACACAGAAGAAAATTTAGAGAAACATTTTTTTTCTATCCATCAAGATTAAGGGCCTCATCTTAAGAAAAATCTGTCATGCCTTCCTATGAAGGTAATAGATATTTTTGATAATAGCATCAGGTATTTCTGGACAATTCTTCCAGACTGAGCCTGCTTCTGAAGGGCTTTTGCTTCCATAGCAACAGTCCATCTCCAACTGAAATAGTTCCTGGTGCCCCTTGGCCTATCTTCTAGTATGACAAAAACTGTGAAAATATGCAATAAAGGCAGCATGAGGACATGTTGGACTGGTTTGTGGCTATTTTGGGTTCTGCTGCATAGTAGAAAAGGACTTGACTGAAATCTGCTGAGTGACTTATCAAACCAGAACTCCAGTGCACCATTGCTGTAGTTGATTTTGACTGATGACCTGAGGATTTTAGGGGGTGAAAGGGAATTATTTTCTCTTGTCTTTTTAGAAGTATAGACTTTGTAGAAACCTGAAGAGGAAAAAGTTGTAAAACATCCTGATAAAGGAAATTAACTAGTGAATCCAGGCTGATAAGGGGGACAATATAGAAGTCACAATAACATCCAGTATTTACAAGAGCCCAGCAGATTGTAGTGAATACAGTCAGATTATTGGCAGGATGGGACTTGCAGCAGGACCACCTTGAATTGCTGTCACTCCACCTGCTCCCAGAATTTAAAAAGCACGTGAACTTTTATCTCAGGTATTAAGAATGGATGTTGAAATGCATAAATACACGCTAGAATTACAGTGGCAGATCCATCCAGAATACACAACCCTGTACAGGATAATCCGGCCAGCAGAGCTGTCTCTTTTCCTGGTTTGGATGCGGTTTTCCCGGCCGGCAGGAGCGTAGCTGAGCCCCTGCGGTGGCGAGGGGCGGGGAGCCACCAGATGGAGCCCGCCGGGAGCAAACCTGGGCAGGAGAAAATCTATTGCCGGTCTTGCTGCTTCAGTAAGCCCAAGAATGTGCTTTGTAGGACTCCTGTGCTGTTACTGAGCCCAAACTCACAGAATGTTGGGTGGAATGTGTGGTGTGCTGACTCGTGTGTGGGTTAATGCTCACCAAGGAGGGTAACAGGCATGGCAGCAGATGCTGGTAACTACCTGCAGAATCAAATCTTAATTCAGCTGCTAACTATAACCAGATTCCCATTGACTTCAACAGAATCAGAATTTCTCTGTGTAGTATGATTTATAGCAGCATGTACATTCTTAAGGATACCATCTGCATTGTTATCTTGCATTTTCATTTTAGTAACTTCCACCATAGAAAAAAATAGACCTGAGGATGTAGCCCTAATAACCTGTATTTGTTTTTAACTGGAGTAGTCAGTCATTCAGTTTGGGATAAACTGATAGCAATTCCCTTCTTTGATGGTTTGCAGACTTTGTTGCTCTTAATTTTGCTCCTTGGAAAGCTGCTTACAGCTGGAATTCAGGGTGTTACTTTTTAAAAGGTACGTGGCATTTTGTTTCTTTGCTTGTGTTAGGAATCACGTTCATTTTTTACATCCAAATCATAAAAATCAAGAGCACCAGTAGACTTGTAACATTTTGAGTTGTTATACAGAGAGTTATTTTATGTGATCACATAAAGCATAGGGAGGTTAAGAAGTCCCCAGTGCAGCCACAGGAAAAGGACAAAAATTTTGAGTTATATTACTTCTCCTCATCCTGCCTTTCCACTTTCTGAACAAGGAACTGAAGAAATTAAGTAATAACAAAGGCTTAGATGACAAAACTAAAAAAATAATCTGTTAATAATCTGGTTTTGGGAAATGGCAACATTTTAAACATTAGGCAATAACTTTTCAGAGATTGTACTGGTGTTCAGAAGCAGTGTGGCATTTCAGGAGCCATATGTGACACAGCTGTTGATTGCTGCTTCAGTGCAGGGCTTGTGTGAGTGCATATGGTGCTCTATCAGAGTAGCACGCTGCACTTTTACCCAGCTGATGACTGAAATAAACCTGGATGAAACGTATGGAAAAGATATTCTCAGATGATATTCCCAGGTTAGCGCCAGTTTTAACAGCATTCTGTGGTAAGCAGCCCCTTTTCTCCTCTGCCTGGAACAGCTCAGCTGGGGCTGGGAGGTGATTTTTCCAGAGCCGCGTTCCTGGAGACACCGTGATAACACACCAGTGCCATGCAGGGGAGCAGCAGGTGAATCATGAGCTCTGAGATCATCAAGTCCAACCCTTGATCCACTGCCGCCGTGGTTCCCAGACCCTGGCACTGAGTGCCGCATCAGTCTCTTCTTTAAAAACCCAGGGATGGAGAATCCACCACTTCCCTGGGCAGCCCATTCCAATGCTTGATTACCCTTTCTGTAAAGAACTTCTTCCTAATATCCAACCTCAGTCTTCCCTGGCAGAGCTTAAGCCCATGCCCTCTTGTCTGACTGGTAGCTGCCTGGGAGAAGAGCCCGACCCCTCCCTGGCTACAGCCTCCTTAGAGGGAGTTGTAGAGAATGATGAGGAGTCCCCTGAGCCTCCTCTTCTCCAGACTGAGCACCCCCTGAGTGTTCCCCGGGGCGCCTTGTGCTGTTCTAAACCGGGCACCGAGCCGCAGGAGAGCGGCTACACCGCGCCTGTCCGCCCGGTTCAGTGCGCTCCGCCCGCCCGAGGGGCCTGGGCCGGTTTTGCTTTCGGTGCCGCCGCGGGGGCTGGCGGGAGGAGGCGGCAGCACGGCAACACCTATTGCCCAACGCCCCCGGGCTACGTAGAGCAGGCGCGGGAGCCGCCGCAGAGTCCCGCTGCAGCGGGGGGGAGCGGGGCCCGCAGACCGAGGACTCCCGCTGCCACCGCCCCGCGGAGGTGAGCGCGGGCCGCGCAGGGACTGCCGATCCCTCTCGGAGCAGCCACCAGCACCCACGGGTCGCCCCGAGCTCTCGGGTGGGCATGGGGCCGGGCAGGGGGCTGGGCTGTGAGGGGTCGCCACGCTCCTCCCCCGCTGCCGGCAGCGCCGCCGCAGCCGCTCCCGGTCCGCCCTCCCGTGAGCCGGGCGGCGAGCGCGCTGGCGGCTGAGGTAGGCGGAGGGGAGACGGGGGAAAGAGGCAGGGAGGGAAGGAAGAAAGGGAAAGGGCCGCGGCGGCGTGGGCGCCGCTTCCTGGGGAGCTCCCTGCACCCCGCCCCGCTGTCAGGGAGGTTTGCGGGGGCCGGGAAGGTTCCGGAAGAGGCTGCGGGGAGTGGGGCCGCAGAACGTGGCCCAGCGGGTGCTGGGGCTGCCCCGGGAGGGCGGCGTGGGGCGGGGTCCCTCCGGATCGACACCCATTGCTGCGGAGTCTGGGGTGCCCCGGGGTTTGAGGGCGTTGTCTGGGGAGGGCGAGAGGAGACCTGAAATAATGAGGTGGGATTGAAGCCTCTGGTTTCTGTCTCCCTCCCCACCCCCCGTAAGTTTTCACTGCTGCTGTGTCATTGTTTCAGCATAAATAAAATTGAAATTGTCTTGTAGGAAAATAGACGTGTATCTGAAATGTAATTAATTTTTGGCTGTTTGAAAGAGTTTATAATGACATGCTCTGTCTCTTTTAGTCATGATTTTATTACATTTTAAAAGATTCAGAAGTCGATTGATTGTAGTGACCTAAACCTTGGGGCTTTTTGGTGACCCAGGCAAAGTCTTTAATTTTCAGGTTTAGCTGAGATTTTAAAGGTGTCAGTGCAACATTCTGTGTGAAGTATCTCTACAGGGAATAAGCTCTGCTGTTCATATGTTTTCCATGAGTCAGCTCTTTCTTAACTGAAAGTTTGATTGTTTAGGCCTCAAAATCAGCTAGCTGATGCAAGTACCCTGTAACTCTTTATTTTTTAAAATGCTGCTTTCAAAGTGCAGAAGCTGGCTAGGAAATGAAAAAAAATACCACCCTTTAGGAGCTGATTTTACAAGTCTCTTGGAAGCATAAACATGCAGGAAACTACTCATCTGGAATTACCTCCTTCCAGTAAGACTAAAGGAAATCTGAGGCCTAACCTGCCTAGACACTTAGTATATCCTGCTTACTTGGATTGCTAAATCACAAAATATCTGTGAGGGACGGTACATAAGTTCCTCAGCCAATATTTTTATTTTAGATCTCCTCAACACCTTGTTAATTCATAAATCAATGGTGATCATCTGGGTTGGAAGGGACCTCTGAGATCATCAAGTCCAACCCTTAATCCCACTGTGAAATTATTCCCACTGAAATTAATTCACTGAAATTATTCACCCACTGTGAATAATTTGACTTTATGGGTTTTCCTCTGATCTCATTGGTCTGAATCAATGTCCTTTATTAGTACAGAACTTATTTTTGCAACATGAGATGCTGATATTTTTAGTATCTCTTTCTCCTATCATTACAATAGTTGTTAAAAGTGTATCCATTTGCTTTGCCAAACTGAAAGCCAAAGATTATTTTTTCTCTGATTGCTGCTACTTATCCTTTTTCTAGTATGCCCTCTGTTTTCATAAACCATTTTCAAAGGGGTTTGGTTTTCCCAGAAATGAAAGAGAAAGTGAATTTTTCTTGTCTTGACTGAGCCTCTGTCTTTTAGTGTCATAGACTCTTGATCTTCTTTTTCCTAGAATTCATTTAGCAGCAAGGTTTAATCCCTATTCCAGTGATCAAAAGATAACTTAAAGTGTCTTTTCCAGGATCTTAGCTTGCCAAGATGCCCATCGATATTGATGGTATGATGCAACTTCTCTGCCATCTCTCTGAGGAGAGAGGAATGAAAGCTGCTGTCAAACACTCTGGTCGAGGAGCATTGCTGGCGGGTGCCACAGCTTTTGTTGGGGGTCTGATGGGAGGTCCACCTGGCATTGCTGTAGGTAAGAAGTGTGTTAAGTCCCTGAGGAAAGAAACTCGAAAGTCTGTGTAGTAGGTGTGGGTTGAAGGAAAGGAGTATGCAGTGCTGTGTTTTTATGTAGCTGGACTTTCACAAGATGTCATTTTATATGTTGGCTTTTTAGAAATGGGGTGTGCATAAGGAAGGCACTTGTCAGTGTTTCCTTCTAGGGTGATACTTGATTATGACTCCTGTGCAGCAAATTAGGAACCATCCAGAAGGCTGAGGCTGAGATAGTGACATCTTTGAAACCCTTGGAACAACCTTTTAACAAATTTGCTTTTGGTGCGTGGAGCTCTGTTTCCCGTCTGCTGAGGTGTGGGATGAAACAGGTCTGAGGTGTGGGTGTGGGAAATTTGTAAGCTGTAAATCAAAAGTAAAAGTAAAAATCTGAGTGACCTCATTCTTGAGTGAGATGATGATTAACAAGTTATTCTCAGATATGTTTTCTCATTTTGTTTGGGTGTTTAAGTTTTTGTAATGACCCCCAGTCATACTCATGTTCTTCAGCCTCTGCTGAAGGCACTTGAACACGTA
Organism: Calypte anna; assembly: GCF_003957555.1. Classification (NCBI taxonomy): domain Eukaryota; kingdom Metazoa; phylum Chordata; class Aves; order Apodiformes; family Trochilidae; genus Calypte; species Calypte anna. Next base: position 8,383,415 of record NC_044257.1, on the reverse strand, counting down.
TACCTGTTACTGTATACAAAATGTATACAATAATAAGTATATATAATAAGAATAATGTGTATTAAGTATTCCAAAAGCTGTGTCCCAATGACAGTAGGAAGAACCTAATTTACCTTTTAAAATTGCAAAGGTAAATGAATTGGGTCTTGAGTGGATTTTAGGACAGTTACAGGGATGTTTGCAATCAACTGCACTTGCACTACACAAACAGCCTGGATAGGTGTGGGACTGGATAGCAGGGATTGCCCTTACTGCCTTGCACCAAGAATTAGAGAATGAATTACCTTCCATCTGCAGTGGTCCCTGGAGAAACTTGCACATTGTGCTTTCTAAGGACTGCTTGCTCTGCAGAGAATGGATTGTGAGTGTGCTGTGTGGGAGAAGTGTGGTCGTGTAACAAATCTTGTCTCCATGAACAAGGAAATCAGACATCAGTGCTTCTAGTGGCTTTTGCATTAAGCCCCCCTAAATCAGATATTGATGTTCTCATAAAAGTTGAAATGAATTCAACCATCATAGGCTTTCAAGCATTTCTGTGGTATCATAGGAAAAAAAATGCCAACTGACTAAATGTGCAGGTTAAGAAAGTTTTGTCTAATGAAAAACAGCATCCCTGTGAATGTGTAAATAAATTTTTAAGAGCAGTTCCCGAGGCAGGAGTTTTGGAGACAGTGACTGTTCTGACACCCCTCCATTGTCAGGGTTCTCCTTCCTCCCACATGGATGTCAGTATCTCTGGGCACCAGTGTCAAGTCTCTTGTTGAAAAGGACTGTCTTGCAAGTTTGACAGTTAACTTGGAAAGAGAACAACCTTGTTTGTCTGCAGCAGCCACAATCACATCAGCTGTAGAGGATCCCTCAGCTGGGGTGGGCAGTGCAAGTGGAGTGTTGGTTTGATAGATGAAAGTATGACTGTGTCTAATCCTAGGAAGCTGATGGATTTGGTCTCTGAGCTCCTTCTGAGGGGTGGACCACCTCCACAGGAGCAGGAGCCTGCAGTGTGAGGCTCTAAAGAAGCAGAGAGCTTGGACTGTTCTGGGAGTCTCTAGTTAGAGATTATGTATTAATGAGACAGTTGTTTTCCTTGGGTGTGGTTTTATTTAGGAGTAGGGATTATCCTAAAGAGACCAGTGCCTGTGTTTCTGATTTCTAGCTTGAAGGTATTAATTTTGATTGTGTAGAGTTCCTTTGTGATTGGTGTGGATGTAAGAAACTATAAAAAGCCTTGGTGCTTTGAATCTCGTGTATAAACTTAGTTAAAGTGTATAAACTTAGTTAAACACATTACATACACAACTCTTAATCGATTTCTAGTGAAGGTGAGAACATTGGTGATAAAAGCTATGGACAGAATTTCAGTTTTAAACATGAACTGGTGAAGAGTAATATCTCTCTCTTTTTTCTAGGAGGAGCATTTGGTGGATTGCTTGGTGCTTGGATGACTACTGGACAATTCAGGCCGGTCCCTCAGATTTTAATGGAGTTGCCTCCTACTGAGCAGCAGAAACTGTATGATGAAGCCATGATTATTCTCAGAAACTTAGACTGGACTGATCTTGCTCAGCTGACTGCTCTTGTAATGGGAAGTGCTAGTGTCCAGCAGCAATTGACAGCAATGTTGGTAAATTACCTCTCCAGAGAGTTAAGAGCAGAGATACAGTATAAAGAATAAACCTTCCCAGAGCAGGTTTTTACACTGTAAAGAATTTTACTCTGACAATTGTGACTCTTCAACATAGCAATTCTTAGTTATCAGTACTAATTAAGAATGTAGGCAGATCTAAGTATTATTTGATGGTTGGGGTTTTTTTTGTTTTGTAAGGGAAAGATTAGATTACTGCGTTATCCTGACACTGACTTTCTATGTAATTTTGTATTACTCTGCACTTGGACTGAATTCAAAATCCCTAAAGGTAATAATGCTATCACTAGTTAATTTTTTTAAAGCCATTGTATTTTGTTGAGGAGATTTATTTCTGTTTGACTAAGTGCTTTCATTTTCTGTTAGGGCACTTTGAAGATTTTTTCTGTGTCAGTCCTGAAAAAAAAACTTACAGGAAAGTACATCATTCTACTGTGAACTCAAAGATCTCAGTCCTTACTTTATTCTTTGTCTCATTTTTATTGTAATTCTTGAGATATTTATTCCTTTCTGTAAGAAGTTAAGCCAATGCCTAAACAAAATCTAAAGCAACAGGAAAACAACTGCACATTTAGTAGTTCCTGGTGTCCTAGAATGGGAAGGCATGGCAACAGAGCACTTTTTTAAAAATGGGGAGCTGAATCTGCCATTTTTATACTATCCCTAGGATTAGGGTTGTCATTTCAGCATTAATTTCTTGAATGAACATGAACAGTCTGTTTTCATTAAAATATTCAGAAGGAGCATCATAGTCACCTGAGTTTTTTGTTAAGGTAAATCAATGCTTTAAGAACTGGGTACTAAAACTTGACAAAGAGGGCAGCCTGGTACTGGCCAGCTAGCAGTGGGCAGTGATGGTGGTGTGGGGTGGACATGACCTCAGCTGCAATTCTTCTTTCACTGTAAGCTCTAAATGCAGTGCTGCTAAATATCCCAGCTAGTTCACCATTTGTTCTAAGGCACCTTTAAAAGAAGTTCTTGAGTACAAAAATGTGCAGATGTACCTTCTTTTTTATGTAAAAACAAGTGAAACTGCTCTTATAATTTTATTTTTCCCCTAAAATAAATATTTCTCTCTCTGTATGGTGGGGCTTCTGGAGGGCGAGTTTTAAAAGCTTTAAACTGGGGAGCTGCTGTTACATACATTTGATTAATTTACATCTGCATGTACAATTTGCTATTAATTAATTCCTAGCTGGAGTTCAGGTCAGTGATTGTTCTTCTCATGACTTGAAAAAATTTTCAGTGATGCTGAAGTCAGATGGAAGTGAATGGTAAGTGGGCACTCCTTACCCTGTCATAGTTTCATAATACCAAGCCTGAAATCAATGTTGGTTCAGTTTCATTGGCAGATTCCACACACTGCAGCTGGCTTTTTAAGGCTTTACATATTCTGTATATTCATTTTAAAATACTATTTTTATTAAGACAGTTACTTTTATTTGCAATTATCTGGTTATTTCACAAATGAAATTTACTCTTTCCAAAATAACTCACTGCTAACAGCAGCACATGATTGAATGATACAGTAGGATGGAAGCTGCCATCTTATAATCAGCTCTTTAAATCCAGACATGAAAAAACTTGACATCAGATTTTAAAGCGGACCATAGGAAAGATGTTAGTTTCAATTAGTTTATAATAGTATCTAGTATTTCAACAGATCATTAGAAGATTTCAGAGTAGCTTCAGGCATTTATCAGGACTCCCATTTTACAGGTATTCATAAACTGAAGCCTACACATAGGTAGTTAATTGATTTTTGTCACTCCTATCAGTGTCACAGCCATGAATGGAGCTTAAACTATGCCCTAGTCTTGGACTCTGTGTTACTCTATTCCTTAGGGTGTTCTTTCAGATGCTTTTATTATACACTTAGAAATTCTAAACTGCTTTTAATTGTGGTCTTTCAGCCTTCACTGGCATATGAAGGGAGCTTGAGTCATATGGTTACCTAAAGAAGTTTGGTAGTTCAGAGTAGAAATTCAGAGTAGTTCAGAGTTCTGCATGGGCCTCTGACCTCCCAAGAACCTTTAGACTCTGCCACCACATAGCACACTCTTGGTCAATTTTAGCTTCCATAGGTTTTCAAGTGACTGAAGTTGAACTGAGGAGTGTATTGAATTCTGTTTATTCTCTATATTATTTAACAGGTTTGATGCTCATGGAATTTCATGGAAGATGACAGGTACCCATTTGCAGAATGGTAGCAGTAGGCTTGCAGTTTTGTCTGAAACACATTTCACTGCTGGTAATAGAAGAAGAGCAGAACCCAGCTCAAGTGTTCATCTCGAGTGAGTTTGGACATATGAAAATTAGGAAATAACTACTTCTTATTGAAGAGACCCTGATATGAAACTACTGAGAGAATGAGCATGGCATGCCATAGTGGTTGTTTGTATTTTAGTGGTGCCTTGTCAGTTCATACTATTAAACTGTAGCAGGATTAATTTTTGCCTTTATTGCTCTGAATGTGGTCTATGCAGTCATAATGAGGTCACCACAATATTTGATGTGTAGCTTTATGTGTGGATCTTGAAGGGTTCTTTTAACTTCAACAGATAACATCATCTGAGGAAAAGACCAGCTGCACAAAAATGTGTTTACACCCATCTGTTACTCTTCTTTGGTAGAGACCTGGCTGTCCACCACTGCATCCTTTGTTGGCTTAGGAAACAGCCACGGGCACAGGATGGCATCTTCTAAAACCCATTCCAGCTGCATTATGTCCAGGCTGAGTGCAGGGCCCAGCTATTGCCTAGGAAACGGGGCAGTGCCATGCCAGCAGTTTCAGGAAGCAGCTGAAAGAGTCACTATGGGGAGATGTACATATTTATATAAAGAAACCATCTGTGATTCTGGTTATTAACTTGGTTTGGTTGTAGATATGACAGAATCAAGCTAGATTTTCACTGGCAGATGGTGTATTTTTAGTTAAAATTCATTTTTTTCCCTATGCTTTTCATTTTTTTAAGCTGTCTGATTTAAAAATAGAAAGCAAGCATGATTATGAAGTGTTATGTTAGCAAATTATATATTTTTTTTAAATAAAAGGAATCCTGCTTTCAAACACAGATTAGTAATTGACATGTGCCATCTAGTGGCAATCAGATTGTGTCTTGATTTTATCAAAACTGCCTCAGTATATGGATAATAGAGTTATCTTTTCCCTTAAAAATAGAGGTAGCTTCTTTTTTTGTAAGTGGTCTGTTAAATTCCTGGCTTTAATGAATTCGTGTTACTTCACAAATATCAGCTTAGCCACAAACTAGAATAGAATTAGTATATATTCCCCAATCAAGTTGGGTTTTGGTTATTATCTTATGTGAGCTACGACTGCACAAATACTGCAGCTGCATGTCACATTTAATTACAGTCAGACGATACAGTCAGGCAGAGGAAGGTGGGTTTTATAAGCTGAGCAGCAACCAGTTTGCAAAGACTGATTGACCACAGGTGACTTGGCAAGCCAGGAAGTTGTTTTTTGGGAGGTTGCATTTCTTGATTGAATTTTATCTCCTTGAAGTCTGCTACTGTAGCAGCTCTACCTGTGCAGCCTTGGGACAGGTGCTCACCTCTCACATACGATGTGCCTGTTTGTAATTTCTGCTCTCATGGATCCTGCAGGACCAGGGAGTATTTGGCTGTAAAAATTCTGGTTTTTGTTAGTCCCTGTCACAGCACAGACTTCCTAAAGGTCCTGTTCCCAGTGGCATCACAGAGGCTCCCAGGCTTGGTCCATTGAGGCAGTGTAAGAACTGCAAGAGAGACCTTGGACTAAGGGTAGGGAGCAGGGTGCTAGGGGTGGTGCAGCCATGGTGGCACAGTGTGGTGCTGTGTCACTGGCTGATTAAGTTGCTCTGATTCCTGGTAAATGGAGGTTTTAGGGAGTTTTGGTGAAATCCTGCTGTGGGAGAGGGTTCCATGTATTGACCCACTGAGTCCATGGTCATAAAGAACTGCAAGCAGAACAATCTTGAGATCTCAATAAGTGACTAATACTGAGTTCACAGCTGGCAGTCAGGATCTAGCTAGTAGTAGTAATCTGCCCAAAAGGTGGTCATGCAGAGAGCTGCTTTGAACCTCAGAGCTGAGGTTCTGCACAGTAAGTTCATGTTCCTGGGAAGGAGAGTCTGGAGACTCTTGGCTCTGCCTGTTGGCATTGTCACATCAGCTCTCACCTCTAACACCAGTATGAAAGTAACACCAACGTATTTTTTCTAAGGACAGCTTCTCACCTTCCAGGCACACCCACACCTAAGGGAGGCTTTGCTGGGGAAGAACAGTCCCTCCTAGGTGAGACAGTCCCCATCTCTCTTCAGAAGGGCTCTCATGGGCTGCTGGCAGGAGAGGGTGCTGTGTAACCATCGCTGCAGGGTCCTTGCTTGCCAGGAGAAGCCAGTGGCTGCAGTTCTTCAGTAGCCCAGGCAGCTCTTTTAAAGTGAAGTTCTGTTCAGCACACAGCTTAAAGATACTGGGACCAGAGCTTCCATGTTTTGTTTAGGTTACAACAATTTGATGACTGAAATCTGACAGTGGTTAGTTTGTCTTTATAGGAATTAATTGTTACAAAACTTACTGAAAGTTCCTATGGAAGAGGAAGAGGGTTGTATTATTCCAAGTCACCTGGCCATACCTGTTCAAATGGTCTGACCAGGACTGCTTGTGCACAACATAGAGGATGAGTCAAATCTTCACTTCATTTCCCAGGTTCTTCTTGATTATCAATGATGAACTAAGTTTTTTGTCAAATCCTTTATATCCTTTAGCATATCTTTGATATCCTGTTGCTGTTAGCCTTCTTGTTAGCCCACTGGGCTCTCAGAAGGAAGATTGGCTTATGTGATTTACTGCAGCCTCTGCCACTGTCCTGCTGTCAGTGTGGAGTCTTCTGTCCAGGAGCTGTCTGTGCCGTGGTCTTACCTGCATGCTCCATAACAGCAATGAATTCATCTCCATGATGAAATGGCATCCCTCACTATTGCCTCTCTTTTAAGTGGTGCTTGGCCCTTTCACATACACATATTTCTGGTCATACAGCATTTGTACCCAGATTTCTGTTAAAAACTACGCACACTCATACGGAAATTCAGTTTTCCTGTTTTTCTCCATAGGGTCATGGTGGCTGCAGTAGTGCTCACTAGTGAAATACAGAGAGACTCAGCAGTTTCATGCTGCACAGCTGCAGTGGTAGGACTGACTGAGCTGAGTCTCCACCAGTTAAGCAGCACTGGTGAAGCCAGAGGATGGAAAAGCAATGTATTTTTCCCCAGAGTAAAAGCTCTAATGGAGAGAGCACTATCTCCTTATCCTGTCACTGCTTGACCAGCTGATGTATAACTCTGAACTAATTGAATTGCAGACTTTCAGCTGGGTTTGAAAGCTTTTTTAAACAGTGAACTAAAGCTATTAGCCCCTAATTAAAGCATGAGGTTTCATCTTTACCTTTCTAGAGATCACAGAAATCTATGTATTTTTCAGGCTGTAAGCCAGAAATCAAACATTCATCACATAATTGCAGTAAGTGTGTGCTAATACTTCTCATTAGGTGTGATTTATGAATTTCAGAAGAGCCTAAGAGGTAAATATATAAAATTATTCTGAAGTCTGCAAAAAAATGAAGGCATTCATTTCTTTGGATGACTGTTCTGCAGGAAGGATTTAGGCAAACATGAACATTACAGCTTTCAACATTCAGTAAATACACTGTGTTTGAACATCTGTACCTTTACAATTCCCTCAGAATGGTGTGGTTTCAACTATTGTGTTGCTGCTGATTTTTCAGCAAAGACAATGTTCCAGCTGTCAGCAGGTACAGCAGCATGGCTTGCTTGGTGGAAAGCCTGTTTTGCTGGGCCTTGGAATAGGTATTACATTTGCTGGCACTTTTGCCTGCTTGCTGTGTGACCTTGAGAAACTCGGTATCTTGTTCTTAAGTGTATTTTTTTTTATTATTTTTTAAAATACATTTCAATCTATCCATAGGAAATGGTGTGTTACAAGAATGTAGTAGCACTATTATGCAGCTAATCATTTGCCAGTCTGGAAATCCTGGACATTAGCATCGAGGAAGGAGGAATGTAACAAATGTTAGGAGAGGCTGATAGCAATGGAGAGGAAAAACTGCTGGCTTGTGTAATGTAGCTGCTTGCTTTGATGCAGGGGAATGAAAGATGTACATTGGTATTTGACCTTAACTAATGATACTCCCCATAGGAGTGTCTAACAGGATGCTGATGCTTTGTATACCTTATTTCCTGCTCAGCCTCAGTGGATAAGGAGTGATTTAGGGTGAAGCGAAATCTTTCTCATGCTCTGGCATGTTGCTTTGGAGTAGAGCACATTTGGTCCCTTGTACATGTAATCTCAAGACAGCATGAAGGCTTTGTTATTTCTGTATCAGTCAGATATGATGAATAATCTATGTAGTTTGCAGTCAAAACTGGTCTAGCAAAACAAAAGCTTTCTAAAGCTTGTTTTTACCTTACCTACTCCTTGAGCAGCTCCATGTGTCAAGACTTTATTACAAATTAATCAGAGAATAACCCAGCTGAGTCAAAATCAGCCCCTGACAGAAGGGTTCTTGATGAGAGAGATCATGGAACCAGGGCAGGGGTGTGTGTAGCCCTAACCATACCTCCCCAGACACCAGCATTGCCTTGGAGCAGGAGGAGAGCTCTGTGTCCTGCTGTAGTGTGTGAGCCAGTGGGTGAAGCCTATCCTGGGTGCAGAATTGCATGTAAGCACATTCTTCTTATATTTGTATGTATTTTCAATGTGGGATTTTTATTTTTTTTTTTGTTCTCACACATCTAACTGTGAAATGCATAGTTTTCTGCCCACTCCCTGGCAGGCAATTCAGTTTGACAGTTCTGGAAACTTTCTGCAAGAAGCTGCAGGTCAGGGCAGCTCTGAGTTTTAACAGCTGGCTGCATTTACTCAAACCTTTCTGGCTCTAAGAATCTCAATCTTTCGGTCAAAATGAGTGGGGGCATCTGACTTCTCTACGTTTCCCTTCCGTATTAATTTTAAGCTCTACATAAACAGATTTTCCAAAATCCTGGGTCAAAAACTTTGCTCCCTTTAAAGCAGCAAATGGTACAGAAATTGCAACAGCTGCCCTTGGGAGAGAGGGAGTGCAAGAGCAAATGCTTCACATTACTCAAGAAGGCAGGGCATAGGGCAAAACAGTTTAGCAAATACTGCTTTAAAGCTGATGATTTGCTAGAATATCAGTAGGGATCAGCTACCTTCTGGGTGCCTGTGCACATGCACCAGACTTTTGACCAAACTGCAGCTTTTTAATTGCTTATGCAGGAACCAAGTCAGTAATAAAATGCTAGATAGGGTGCTGGTGAGGCAAGCTCTTGGATCTGGCTTTTTTGGTTTCCATAAAAGGGGCTTGCTTGCTTTTTCCCAGCCATTCTCTCCAGGAATCTGTGTATAAAAATATTTGTTCCATAACCACAGCAAGCAACCTCCCATTGCCTGGCAGCTGCCTGCATACTTGAGGCTTTCTGCTGTCTCTGAAGTTCAACTCTGCAGGAGTCTGTGCTGCTGCTGAGTCTAATCCTAATTTTGGGCTTTCATGTCCCCAGCCCAGTCTCATGGGGCTGGGGCTGCTGACAATGGTAGCAGCACATCCCCTGTGAGTGTGGAGTGAAGATTAGCCTTCACATCATGCCACTAATGATAAGTAGCAATGAAGATAATAAGGAAAGCTCTTGTAGTGCTTTACGTCTTCAGAGTGCTCTGCAGATACTAACTAATTAAGCTGCCATTTAGCCCTCTGACAAAGGTATGGATTTCTACTGTGCATAATTTACTGTACTATGTTGTTATGCAATAAACCAAAATTGGATAGTGCCTTAAAACAGCAATCAGGAAATCAGTTCACCAACTATTGGCTGCTTATAACCCAACAACTGAGCCAGCTTCAAAGCTGTTGCCCCATGTCTTTTGGTCAACCCTGGTGCATCTTTAGGAACCTCAAATATTCTTGCAAAGCAGAGCAGTGCCAAGTGTTTAACAAAGTGGCTCCAGTTTTTTTTCAGCAGTTTCAGTCTGTGCATACAGCCTCCATCATCTCTAGAACACTGCCCAGAGGATGGAGTTTCAGTTTTGCTGATTTAAACCCAGGCACTGCTGTGCTTAACTGAAGAGACACAATTTTGTGTGCTGCTGGTGCCTTGCTGTGTGTACACCAGTGTCACACTGGTGTGTACTGGTCACAAAGGAAAACCAGGTCACACTGGGTGCTTGTGCAGTGCTGACATGTCAAAGAACAGAGCACATGCAGTACTTCAACCACAATGTTTCAAAGACTTTTCTGGCAGCAAAGCCCTCTGCCCACAGCTCTGCAGTGCCTGCCCTCAGCTGCTGTGGTATCACTGTGAGCCAGTGGTCAGTAGGACAGTAGGTACGATGTAGTGTTGGTAATTGCCCTCAGAAAATAGATAACCCAGTCATAGTGCTGGGCTCTGAGTGACCTATTTTCTCTCAGGAAGGAGCTTGAGGTCACTGTGGACCAATTTCTGACAATACAAGCTCAGTGCACTGCAGCAGGTCAGAAAGCTACAAGGTCAGGATGGAGGGGAACAAAACCCAGAAGGCAGCCAACACTGTTATGTCACTGCATGAATTCAGGTCACAGCCACATATTGAACAGTCTGTGCAGTCTGCTCTGGTTTGTCCTTTTTGAGCCAAAAAGGGCATTTTAGAGGTAGGAAGGATACAGAAAGGATGAAACTATGGGAAGGCATCCATGTTAGAAGAGATGGGTTCTGTTAAATCTGTTCAACCTGAGAAAGACAAAAGTGAGGAGGGGTTTGGTCGTGGCTGTGAACAGCACAGAGATGAAGAGCAGGAGCAATACCATGGCAGAGAAGGAAGGGTGCACCCACAGAACTGGCAGAGGTGAGGGGTAGCACTTGTTCACACAGTGTAATGGTGAATTGTGGAGCTAATTGGCACAGGAGGCTCTAGGTGCCAAAACAAATATGTGTTCAGAAAGTGATAAGGCAGGCTGATGGCAGCAAGACATGTTAAACACACCGATCTGGAATCAACCACTGCCTTGAGAAGTTTCTCTCCATGGGCTGACAAAACTAAAGCAGTGGAAGTATTGTGCTATAGGTGCCTGTTACACACTGCCCTTCATTATTTTGAGGTAGATGAGCTCTGGCTTTAGTTTATCAGGACTGCTTTAAGATTTACCGTACATGCAGCACACAGTTACTGCAGTGTTGTTTCAACACGTGCTATTGCAAGTAAATAGGACATATGTGCTGCCAAAGCAATTATGTTCTGAAAAGAGTGTGGCATGCTTGGTATTGTACAAAAGGGTTTTCCTGTGACAGGGGAAGACTTGCCCATTTGCCTTTGTGCCTCTTATCCTGCTCAGAAGTGAAGCCTTCCTCCCTGCACCCTTTCCTGTGTACAAATAAGTGGTAAAGCAGAAGTAGGAAACACCAACCTCTCTTAGTTGGCTGCAGCTTTTTCTTATTCTCAAAACTGCAGTGTCGTCTTGAAAATACAATTAAATATCATTATTGCTTGCACCAAACAGAAAATGCCTCCATGCCACAAGAACTGAAATCACTAGACAGGATTTGTAAAGAAGGGAAGCTCCTTTATTCACACCCATGTTCAGTGGAAGTTGTATTAAGACGTGGTCATGCTATTACTTTGCTTTGCAGAAGGGAAAGTTGAGATTACATGGGTCATATGCTGATTAAAAAGGTCTTCACATTTTCTTTTTTCATGTTTAAGTGTTCTCACAGAACTAATTTAAAGTTTATATACAAAACCACTCCTTCTCTTCCCCTGTCTTGCTGTTCTTCCTAAATGTGCAGCCAGCTCACTCCCTGCTCCCAGAGGTACCTGATGTGCAGGGCTGATTGAGCTGGGGGGGATGTGCTGCCTGCTCTGGCCTGCTCAGTGCATCCCACCAGTGTGAGTGGGTGGGCCAGCCCTAGAAAAACTCAGTCTCCAAAACACAAGAGAGAAATTCTAGTGGGGGAGGATGGGCAGGGAGGAGAAAGTTCAAGTGCTTCTGGGTGGGAAGCAGAGCTGTGCTGGAGATGGATCAGCTTGCTGTGCTCCAACAGCTGTTAACAGCACATCTGCTGCTGGAGCTGCCCCTGAATGCCTGTGTCTGGGGAGATGTGTTGCTTGTACTTGGTGAACAACCAGCTCCTCTGCCTGCCTCCAACACAGGGTCCTCTCCTCATCTCCCAAGGAGAAGAGGAGTTGCAGTCCTCGGAGCTCCCCCCTGTGCTTCATGGATTGCTCAGATGATTCTCCTGAGTGGTGAAGGTGCTGAAAGGGGGTTAAGCTGTGTAAAGGAGTAACTTGATTTTGTTCAGTCTGTCTCTAACTTCTAAGGTCTAAATGAACAGAGATATTCCTTAGAATCCCATCTGTGACACTACCATGTGCTGGGTTTTGGCTATTGCATGTCTTTGAGGAGAAGAAGAGAATGTCAGCTGGAGTGAGAGATGCTTTCTTGGTGATTGCCAGGGTGCTTGCAGTGCTGCTGCTCCAGAAGGAGCTGTCTTTGAGCCTCAGGGGCATGCTGTGAGGGGCTGCCCTTGTTTGGGGGCTACACCAGCTGCATTACAGACCCTGTTTTCATGAAGGTAATGTACCTCTAACAGTTGTATTCTAGAAACAGCAGTGGTACTGCTGAAGTCTTGAAGCAGCAGTGTGGCAGTCTCCATTTGTCATCCTCTCCTGATTAACACTGTGGCTCTTTATCCGTGGATTTTGTAGAACCTCTCATCCTTAGGGCTGTTTCCTCGCAAACAGATGGCTGCAGCATGTGACATCCCCAGTGTCTGTTGGGGCTCAGTACAGACCCAGGGGCTTGCTTGTCCTGCTATCCTGCAGGTGCTGTTTCTGCCTTGTATGTGGTACTAGTAGAATGAACAGACCCATCTGCAGCCTGATACCCAGCAGGACAAGGCTGCAGGGTGGGTGTGACTGACACCAGCCTGTCTCTGCTGATGTTTGGGAGGGTAACACATCTCCCCAGTGTGAACCACAGCAGAAAGCTCTGCTGCAGAGGCTCTTGCAGGGTTAATGCACAGCTTGACTCTGCTCCATGGGGTGATTCAGCCACTTCAGCTGTGTTAGAAGTGTGTCAGGGAGAGAAGTTGGATCCTGCCAAGACAGTGAAAAGCAGGCTCTCCTGGCAGAGGAGATATCCCTGTAAGTGGTGTGAGGCTCCCTCCTGCTGCTGGAGCTGTGCTGGGGGAAGATGCTCAGGCACCTCTCCCACTTTGGTGGCCACAGCTACAGGGACTGGACCGGTGTACTGGGGAGCGAGGGTGGCACACACAAGGTGTGCCAAGTCTTACAGGAGTGTACAAAACACCTTTGGGCTAAGAAAGCCATGCACAGCAAAACCTTGTTGGGCTGCCTGGCTCTTAGAGGCTGGTCAGTAAACCAGCATGCTCAAGGCCATTTTTTGGAAAGAGCTGAAGGTTTTGTTTGGTTCACTGGAACTCACTGCTAAGCAAACACTCATTGAGTCAGAGACTTTGGAAACCAAGAAGCTGTGACCTGGTTGCTGGTGGCTTTAGGTTGTGGGTTGGTTTGGCAGCTTGCAGGATGGCATCACAGCCACAAAGGCCATTTGAGGATGACTGTAAGGGACACTTCTAAAAATACAGATCTGTGTGCTCCTCTTGGGCAGGAGGCTCATTCTGTGGCTCAGACAGGGTGATGTGCAGCCTAGGCAGGCAGCTGAGGGTCTCCTCAGCATGTGGTGGCCTTTGCTGGGCTGTCCTGTGGGGTGGTTGCTGTATGCTGTTGGCTACCTGGGGATGTGATGTTAGAGGACTTGGTTCCTCCTGTGAGCTTTGATGGAAGGGGGAACAAATGAGCAGAGAAGCCTTGGTGTCACACTTTTCCCTCTGGTGTCTCTGAGAGGTCCTTTTTATAGGAAACCACTAAGGGTCTGGTTTTACTTTATGTGCAACTTATGATAAAAACTAGGTATGACTATTTTTTTCCTTGTTGCTGTCCATTAAGGAGGCCTGTCTGGACTTGAGCTAGTGCTTTTCCCTTCTCAAATATGTTTTTTTCTAAGGTTCTCACCAAAACACATTGTTTCTATGACAAAAGGAGAGGCTAAGACAAAGCTCAAAGAGAGGCGAACCAGTCCCTTGGCACACAGAGCCGCTCAGGCAGCAGAATTATGGGCATTAGGATCATTGCTGGCAGTGGGTGTTCTGCCCCAGTGTAGTTTGTGCAGGAGAGGACTCTGCACTGCCCTCTGTTACAGCAAAACCTTCCATCTGCCTCCCCTCCTCCTTCTCTGCCTGTCCTACAGTACCACTGGGGAGGTTGTGTAACTTGCTCTTGGCCCTGAACCCTTTGAAAAGAGGTTTATGGAAAACCTGCTTATGGTTTATTTGCATTTCCAGGCCTCACTGGAAATGAATCCAAATGCCAGGTTCAGAGGGAGTCACTCAGTGTTGGTCAGCACTCCATACTGCCTCATCTCCTCCCACTGCCACCTTGGGACCCTAGCACCAGCTGTCATATCTGTTTGTTTGGAGGTTTTATTTATGATCAAGCATGCAGGCAAGAGAGGCTTCTTCCCATGCAGGTGTGTGGCACTGGGGTTTCTCCTGCCTGTGGTATACAACATAAAGCAGACCTGTCTGTGTGTTGCTCCTCAGTGCAAGTGCTCACCATGGAGTGCAGCCTGTGCTTCCTTGGTGCTTTGGACAGCATCTCCAGTGTTTGGGACTTAGGCAAGAGGCAAGGCTTTCTTGGGGCTCTTTTGCCATATTGTGTCACCATGGAAGTGACAGCAGTGTAACATCTTTCTGCCTATAGCCTTCATAAAGATTCATGGTCTGGAGCAAAAAGGGTTGGGAACAGAAGCCTGTATTTTTTTACTGGAGACACATGACTTTAAAGCTCAGCAGTAGCTGGGACCATCTGTGCTCCTCAGTTCCTTCTGCTAACCAAAAATCCCATGCTGAGGAACACGAGAAACTGTCTCACAGCAGTAGTGAGTCAGAAGAGGCCATGGGCTGTGTCAGAACACAGCCTAGAACTCCTGCCAGGATAAAAGCTTGAGTGTTCTGAGGAACTGGGAGCAGAATCTGACTGTGAAAGTGGCTGGCTTCACCCTGTTGCCTCCAAATGCTTGTGAACTGCTGAGTCGGAGCCATGCCCTGCAGAAGGTGGGGTGCCTTGGCTGCACCTGGGATGGTGAAGCATGTGTGTTTCATTGAACCCACTGGATCCTTTCTTTCTTTCTTTCCACTTTATTCACAGAGCAAGTCTCCCTGTTACCTTTCCTTCAGTCTTTGTGATTGGCTGCCACAACAGTGACATCCTCTACCTCACCTTCCTATAGGTTTTGGAGAGCAGAAGAGGATTGTCTCACTGCATGGCCCTTAAATGTTTTCCTGTCTCTTTGCTGGAGAATCCCCAGAGCTCTCCGTGTTTAGAGCAGTGTTCTTGCTCCTGACAGCCGCAGGTGCTGTCCTCTGGCTCTTCCATGCCTCGTTGGAAAGGAACCATTTTGCTGAGGGCCAAACAACTCCTATGTTTTTCTAAAAGTGCCTGGGCTCCATTTTGTGTTTGAGGGAGCAGGATTTCCTGAACTGATTTCCTGAACCAGTCCACACTGGTTCGAGCAGTGCCAAGGCTGGAGTGCAGCAGGGATTGCTGTACAGTGCCATGCCCTCTGGGCCATGACACCTTCAGGCAGGGGCTGAGCAAGGAGCCCCGTCTGGCTACTGATCCCCACACATCATGTCTGGGAGCCTTTCAGGAGGAGGATACGATCCCACAAAATTGTCAGCCTGCAGATGTTTTTCCAAAGCAAGCATACAAACTCCTGCTCTTCCTGGTTGCATGGACTTGCAAACTTTAATGAATCCCTGGAAAGGCATTTATTTAGCTCAAAAAAGAAATAACCCAAACCATCAGGAAATGCCCCATTACTGCACTGGAGATAGAATTGGACTGGACAACTCCAGGCTGAACTGTAACAGCACAGCTCATGATGTAAAACCCATGTGTTCAGCAGGCCAGGAGCCAGGAGCCCCAAGCTGTAATCCCAGTGCTGAGCTCCTCAGCTTGACTGTTAAAGTACAGGCAGTGGAGGAAGAGCCTTTGTTTGAATTTCTCTATGTTTTCCTGGTCCGGCTCCTTTTACCTTGGACATTAACAGTTTAGGAGTTCCTTAAGGTTACTTGATGCTTCCATATGAAATGCTTTCTCAAACCCACAACAGCCTCAGCCTTTCCAGGTGTCTGCTTGGCAGCAGCTGCAGTGCTGTACCCTGGCACTGCCTGAACGGCTGTGGAGCTGGGAGAAACACCAAGCAGCTGGCTAGCAACAGGAAAAACTCTTGGGAGAAAGCACTGTCATGCACAAAAGGCAGTGTGCATGTAAGAAGCCTCTGGAATTGCAAGTGCTCATGTGCATCTCCATGTCTCCAAAACACCACAGTTCAGAATAGCAGTGTGCCTATGTGATTCGAGTCACTCTTACAGCCACTTACAAGTGCTTCAGCTTTTGTAAGCAGCACTTGACTTTTCTCCATACCTACCTCCTGTAAGGAACAGGGACATTCCAGTTGCTTGGAGGTGTGTGCATTTCCAGAAAGGCCATCTGCTCCAGCATG
The DNA here is from genome assembly GCF_003957555.1 of Calypte anna. Classification (NCBI taxonomy): domain Eukaryota; kingdom Metazoa; phylum Chordata; class Aves; order Apodiformes; family Trochilidae; genus Calypte; species Calypte anna. Next base: position 8,367,117 of record NC_044257.1, on the reverse strand, counting down.
CACAGAAAAAAAGGGGCTGGGTTGTATTTGGTGGAGTTTGTTTGTTTGTTTGTTGTGGTTCTCCCCCTGCTGTGGTTAAGAAAAGCTCTTGCTCAGAAAGAAGGCATTTGCTAGAGGCATGCCAGTCCTTCATTAGTGGATAAAAACAGTTCATAGCTCTTTTGGGAAATGATAACAGTAAGACCTTTAGAAACCTAAGATGAAGAAAAGCTGATTCCTGAGAGAACTAAGAAGTAGGTTCACAAGTGGAATACACCTTTGGAGCTTGTTACTAGGAAGAAACTGGCAGTTTTGCCATAGTAGCAGGGAACTAGAATGCCAGCTATGGATTTGGAGTCAGCAGCTGGGCTATTTTTGGCTTGTGAACCCTTCCAATAGCTGTTTACTTTTAAGGTCATTTTCTGTTTGCATAGCATATACACCCTTCTGGTGGGTGGAAGGCATTGTAAAAACAATCACTGCTGTGCAAAGTTATGAAATAAGCTTGGAGAAGGATGGAAAAAACAGAACTCGGTGTACTTATTCCTTTAAAACCCAAAACCATCTGCTTAGGTCATAAGGTTTGTTGACCACTCTAAGCTGTGCCTCCACTTTAAAAATACCATTTCAGTTAATAGAGGCTACTGCAGGGGATCACAAAGACTTGGGAAAACTGGGTCAGATAACATGGTGTAAATAGAAAGGAAGCATCAGATTTGGCAATTGTTTTTTTTCACTCATTCTTATTTTCAAGCAGTAAATAGAAACACAGAGCATTCACTTCACAGCTGAGGAGTCAAAACTCACGCTGGCCAGCCAGGCCTGAATCCCAGCTCTTCTTTAAGACCCTTGTCAAATAACAACATGCTTTATTGTCATATTTTCTTGACTTCTTCCTGTTGGGTATTACCTTTATTGACACACAATCAAGTGATACAAATTTGCTGGAACAGTGGCAGTTTACAAAAGGCAGTAAGAGTGATTACTTTGAACTGAAATTAAAAAAAACCCCACACCTAAGTCTGGCCATCTGGCAGGCAACCACTAGAACAGGGTCACGGTAAGGAAACAGTTTATAACATTGGTGCTGTACTTCCAGCCATGTTCCTTTCCAGAGCATAAAAGACACATACAAAAATATACTAAAAGTAAAAAATGAGTTTGTAGAAATGTCTGCTGCAAAACAATTGCTGTTGTCTGATTTTCAGTATCCTTACTGTCACACTATACCATGATAGAATACTTGAAATAAGCACAGTTTAGTTTTAACTTGACTTTAAAATTTTATAGTTTTAAAATTATCTCAAGTTAACTGTCAGGTTTTGGGCTCCAGTCCTGGAATTACATAAAGGACCTTAACCTTGGGCTTTGTGACTGATAGACATGAGCAGAGCCCACAAGTGTGCATTCAATGCCTTGGGCTCCTGCTTGGAGGGAAGTGGAAGTGCTGTACTTCATAGGACCTTAATCTGGAATATTTTCCTGGATTTTTCATAACTTTTAACAAATCTTCCCTGCACTATCCTTTTACTCAATAGACTTGAGTTCAAGTTGCTGGTAATCTAGTGGAACTGCCTGGTTTTGAGATCTAGGGCTCTGCACTTAGCTAAGTCAGCTCTGGTATTTCTCCCTCCTTGTCTCACTGTTCTGCATAATTTCACCTGTCCTTTTACCCTTTCCTTCCTCCCTCCTGTCCTGGAACCACCAAAACAGCCTCTTTCCCTGCAAATGAGCAGGCATGCTCCAGTGCTTTGCTAAGGCTGTTCACACCAAGCCTTGTACAAGGTCCCAGCAATTGGAGCAGTTTCCTTAGTGTTCCCAAAGCTGAGAGAACAAGGTGTAGCAAAGGAAGCCTGTGAAAAAACAGCATCCGGAGTGGCTCTTGCCAGAACAGAGGAAACAGAGGAACCAGCAGGCAGGCATGTTCAGCTCCAGAATTTCTTGCTCCTTTTTCTCCCAAGAGCTGATCTCAAATGATTTGAGAAATGCAGTCAGTATTGCTCTGCTTTTGCAGACTAAGGCACTGAAGGGTGAGCTCATTTTGGCCAAGGTCTCTTCCCTAGTCCAAGCTCTTCACTGAGCTGTTGCCCTCTGAACTCATGTCATATAAGACACATTCTTAGAGGGGTAAGACCATATTTTCTCCCCATGCAGACAACACATATAGAGGCCAAGATCCACCTTCCTAGGCATAGCCTCCAGAGAAAACATCACAAAGCAGATGCATTGGACGCCAGAAGTTGGCTTTCCAGTGTCTAAGTGCCATGAAATCTCAAGGAGGTCAGCTATGGAAAGATGACCAGGATACTTCTGAGGTATAAAATGCTGTGTCTGCTGGCCACTGGTCAGCTTTGTCATCATCAGACTTGTCACTGTCATCACCACTGGAGGGTTCATAACCTGGGATAGCAGAGTGGATCGGTGGTAGCTGCCTGCGATCTGCCTCTGCCTCCTTCTTCTTTTCTGCCAGCAGCTGCCTGTAGCACAGGTTGCAGACCCTCAGAGGTTTGGGGGACAGCCGGGGCATCAGGAACCTCTGCCTGGAGCAGTCTGCACAGACAACAAAGCCACACTTGCGGCAGTGGTGCCTTCGGGTAAGCGTGGAGAACTTGGTCTGCGTGCAGCGCATGCAGATGTCCGTGGCCTTGTCTGGGATCCAGGGGGCTGCGTGCTCTGTGGAGGGCTGCCGGCCCATCTTTGTCAGCAGGTGCCTGATGCACTCCTCCAGATGGCTGATCCACTCCTTCCTCTCCGTGAGGGAGGCCGCAGAAACCACAAAGGACTTCTTTGAGGTTTTAATCATCCAGCGGTTCTTCATCTGCAAGGTGTCTGGCAGCGTCTCCAAAGTGACATCTTCAAGGGGAATGATGTGCTGGGAATTGTACTTCCTTTTGTTGATGACTATGCTGCCATAGACGAGGATGTCATTGAAAAGGAAGAATATGCGAGGCTTTGGTTTCTTGCGGCACTCTTTGGTTAAAATCCCTTCTCCTAAAAGGACTCTTCCTGGCACAGCTAAGGGCTGTCCAGAAGCTCCAAAGCAGTTTTCCACAGCAGCAATGCGCTGGCTGTTGATCTCAGTGTTTGCAAGATGGTCCACCATCTCCAGCTCGCTCTGATGGGAGAGAAATAGAGAAGTGGTGAAGCTGTAAACATTTGCACTGGGCTGAGGCCGTGTATGAAACATACACACAGGTGAGACTCCGAATGTGACCTGAGGTTAGAAGCACTCTCCTTACCACTTCAATACCCACTTCTTCACTTCAGTATGTAAGCTTTTAAAATAATTTTTTCAATCTTTCTGAACCCATTTTAGAACAGCCTGGGCTATACTGGGATGGTTTAGCCTGCAGCAATAGAAACCTCTACATTCCATTCCATTCTAGCTCTGTTTCTTCCTTCTATAACTGTGTGTCCATAGGAAAGGAAGCTGGCTGGTCTGAATGCACTACTGTGAAAGTGTAAGTACTTGCTCAGGAGCTATGGTACTGTGAGAGCTGAATGGTACCAGGACCCTCCCTTTCTGTCCATCTCAGTGCTGGCACAGAGAGTGCAGCTGCAGCAGGGAGCTAACTGATACTGGGGTGGAAGCAGGCTCAGGGAAGGGATCTGTGGTCTTGAGAGCAAGCCTCCCTTTTCTGACTGCACACCCATTTGCTCAAAGATTAGTTACAGACACATGCACCCCTAAACTTCATTTTGGGTCAGAGATGAGGCAGGAAAAAACAGAGTGTAGCATTGCCTGTTACCACTTGCCCTCCCTGCATAAAGGGGATAAAAGGGGGCGGGAGGGGGGGGAAAAGAGAAAAGCAGCCACGAGGTGAATAAACCCAGAGAAGCCAAGCTCCTCCTCCACTACCTCATGCTGTGCTGGGGCTGCTGGTCTTCCAGTTACAAGACACATAATTCTAAAAAAATAGTGTGATCTCTGCTGAAAGGGAAGTGGAAGGCAGCACGCTCTCCCCTTCCCACACCTTCTCATCCAAGCTGGGGTTTCAATAGTCTGTTGGGGTTTTCTGATTTAATAGAAAACCCTAGATAAGTGTAACTCTGAAGCAAAAGTGAGTGTTTTGCAACTAGTAGTTTGCATTAAGCAAAGGGCTTTGTGCTGTAAGTTCAATTTTTGGTTGTACCCAGCCCCTCCTGCACTGCAGGGTGCTGCTGCCCAGGGCCACTTGGGCATGGGAACCTGAATCATTTCCTCCTCCAGAGAGGTAACTCAGACATCACGAGGCAGCTCTGTGAGCACAGACAGGGATGTCTGCTGCCCTGGTTGCTCCTAGTGGTTCACTGAATCACTAATGCAGAGCCTCTCCCCACCATTTTCCCTGTCCTACTTGTCCAAAGTCCTGGCAGTCATGGATGCTGGAGGAGAAAGGGAAGAGGAAGGAGGAGGACAACACTCCTGGTCCTGTGTGTTTGGGACAGTGATGATTTACATTCTTCCCTTGCCCTTCACTCCAAATCACTCCTTTTCTATGCTGTAAGGGAAACCACAGAGCCACTGCTCAAGGTTGCTGCACACCCTTTAACCCTCGCCTGAGCTATTTGACAGCAACTGGCCAATTTCTTGGAATCCTCACAATTTTGTTCTTCAGGTCAAGCAAGAGTGTCCTGTGCAAAGAGAAGGCACTGGTTTAGCCCTGGGTGACCCAAATTAAGCAACCTACCCTGCAGAAATAGCTTTCTCTGAAAAGTGTTGTGTGGCCAGTTAAATACAGAAATTAGGTTGAAAAACTAACAGGCAGGAAAAACTGCAGTCCACAACAGAACCAACCAAATGCCCTTTGAACATCTGCAGTCCTACCTGTCCTGGGATGGTCTCTCAGGGTTTCTTACAAACAAATCCTTGGATGAGGAACTCTTAAGTGAAAGAGAAATATGGCCACAGAGAAAAACAAAGGAAATAGAAAAACTGAAATTACAGTTTGGGAAGTTTGGAAAGACTGCAAAAGCAGCAAAATACTGTCAAGACTTTTGGAAAAAAAAGTTAGATCAAGTGGGATGAACTAAAGCAGTTAATCCTGCTCCTACCTGTCTTGCTTTCTTGTTTTTTTTCTTGGGGGGGTATGGAGTCCCATCACTTAGCCTGCATCTTTCACTATTATTTTATGTATATTAGAAGCATGGTGCAATCTCTCCAGTTTGTAGAGTACTTGGGACAACTCTGTTTCTAGGGATCTCTGTGTACTGGATCCCAGTGGAAATTCAAAGGTACTATCAGATATAAAGACTGTGCCCGCAAAGAGCCAGGAAACATAAGCTCATTTTCAAAGAGGAATCCACGTCCTGCTGCTGTGAAAGCTTTAGCTGTATCTTGATTTGGGCCTCTACATAGGCCAGAATGCCCTTGGACTTGCTGTGTGGAGCAAAGGGAGAAAGGGATGGATGGAATGGTTACAGTCCTGCAATGTAACTGAGAAATGAACGTGAGCTTCTACCTGTCCTTATTCCTCCAGCCACTGGTTGTTACCTACTTAAAATGCCATGAGTTAAGCAAAGAAAAGCTAACTCTCTTCTGGGAAAATCTTCCCTATTAAGACTAGAAGTGTCAGCTGCTGCTTTAGCCCTGCCTACTTCCCAAAGGAGTTTTCCTGAGGAAGCAAAAGCAGAGCCTTTTAATTCCATCTCTCTCCCCTCAGGCATAAATGACTTGAGAACAACACATATGCGTGCTAAGGAGTAAAATAAAAAAAAATAGGAGAGATTGGATTCATATTGCCTCACTTTAGACTTAGACAACTAACTCTGTTGATCTGTGCACTCCCATTTTTGTGAGAGGGGAGAAACAGTCACAGAGGGTGGCTTCCCTCACCCCATTGCATACCAGGTCAATCCCACCCCGAGTTCAAGACAGCTTGAGTAACCACATACAAACCAATTTCATGTTAATATTGTGCCTCACTGCAAATAATACTCAGTTTGACAATGGAATGGAAGTATTATGTGAATTTGGTAAATAAGAATAGCTGCTCAGGGTCATTATGGCCTCCTTTAGTGAGAACATCTCCCTTTAGAACAAGTGATGTGATATGAAAATGACAATATAAATTCTAATAGTTTTAATTAATTTTGGCAAATATTTTTTTCCTGTTTATTCAAGTTTGCTCTATCAAGTCACAGGGTCATGGTGCTTACCAAGCAATAGGTATGCATGGGCATCACGTGCAGCAGAAGCTTACACAGTTTAAGTGAGGGTGGGAAGGTGTACTTTACTGGAGTGCTACTTTTGATGGGAGTTTTTGGTATGGCAAAGTTTAGGGGTGTTTTCTTCATTAAGATCTGTTGGTTCTGCATGTGATTAACTATTATGCAGTGAATATGTAACTCAGTGAATACGACTTACATTCAAAGTAAAAAAAAAATGCTCTTTGGCACTCTGCTCCAGAAGTAAGCAAGCCACAAAGCTAACAATGAGCACTTGTTCACTTGTGATTATAAACAGCCATGTTGATGCATGCCAGGCAGAGCATTTCAACTTAAGCTCCTGGGTCAGTGAGTCTGGGGTATGTTTTTCAAGTCTGTTAGGCTTAGGTGTAGCCATGCAGTGAGCTGTTCTACCTGATTCTTCTATTCCTGTTATCAAACAGACCTGACAGTCTTGGTATCCATTGCATAACTAATGCAAGGAATTGTCTGTAAGTATTGGTTCATTCAGATCTGACTCCTGAGGTCTGCCAGCAGAAAATGCTCTGAGCCTCATCTTCCTGAAGCTTTCCCTTACTCCCTCTTTCTACTTAGCTCAGCTGAGAAGTCTCTCCTGGAGTTGGGGCTGGCATAAGCTCTCACCAAGCACACACAGTAAGCAGGACACAGCCACCTTTCAGCCAGCACAGGCATTTAGAACAAGAAAAACATAGTTCCTCTCCTTCTCCAGCTGGAGGGGATTTCAGCTTGCCTCTCCCTCCTTCCCAGCATGCCCTAACAGCTGGGCCACTGCAGGCCAAAGGGGGTATAGTGTCTGGTAGCCCTCTTTCTAGTTGTGCTCATGAGGAACCTGACTGAGTACATGTACATTTTGGGACTGACTCTCAAATCAGGTCTTGCATATTCCAATGGGATATGGATTAACTGAGCTACTGAACTTTTTTCTACTGTTACTCAGCATGCCCAGGTCTTCTAGCAGATACAGGGACAGAGCACAGGCACAGCTGAGCAGTGTCTTTTGAGGAGCTCAGGTAGATGCTCCTAAAACCAGCAGTTGGTAGCCCAAGCTCAGTTGTGCCTCTTGCACGTGACACCCAGGCTGAGAGGCATCCAAGCAGCTTTTTATGGAGGGAAGAAAAACCTGAAACTCCAGAAGAGCCTCCCCGCCTCTCTCTGCCCTGCTCTCCATCACGCACACATCCTCGGCGGTGTATCCCCCCTCCCCGCACACCTCCTGCTCCCCGCTCATCAGCCTCAACCCGGCCAGGGCCCGCGGGGAAGAGGCCTCCATGGGGAACTCCCGGGCACCGGAGCGGGAGGCGAGAGATCCAGCGGAGCAGCATTTGGTCAGACCACCCGCTACAGGCTCGGGCTGGACCAGTGCGGGTGACAAATGACATTCGCGGGCTGGCCGGTGACGGCGGGCACGTCGCAAGGGAGAGATGAACTCCCCGACACTCACGATGCCTGCAAGCCCGGGTGCCCTTTAGGAGGGATGTATGGCCCAGGGCGGGGATTGCTCTTACACCTCCGCAAAAGGCTCGATTTCTGTGCTTTCGGTACATGGCCAAACTTGGTAACTTAAGAGTCCGTTCTGCAGAAAATCAAGAAACCGTCACTCGAGCTCGGACACCGAGGAGCTGCAGAGCCCCAGCCGGTGCTCGGTGCTGACCGGCTCCCCGTGCGCGGGGCAGTCACCTGGAGGGTGACCCGTGGGCGGACGAGGACCCATTCCTCCCGACGGCGACCGTGGCCTCCCCGCGCCTCTCTCCTACACCGGGCAGAGCGGAGCGCAATCCCGGACCGCTCCCCCCGCGCCGAACCGGCCCCGCGGCGGAAACCCTCGACTCTTCCGAAACTTCCCCCCTACGCACAAGGCGACTGCTCGGGCCCCCCCGCAGCCCCGCTCAGCCCCGTACCTCCGCGGAAGGGCCTCTGCCACCCCCGGCGAGCGTTCCCCGGCCACCCCGCGCCGGTCGGCTCCGCTCAGTCACCGGTCCCGCTGCGCTCCCACCGAACCGAACCGAATCGAACCGCCCCCCAGCGCCCGGCGGCCAATGGGCGCTGCCAGCGCTCTGCGCCCCCCAGCGGCGGAACGGGACCTGTGGGGCGGGGCACCGCCAGGGGGCACCCGAGAGCAGCGCGAGGGTGGGCGAGACGGGGCGTGAGCGTGAGGCGGCACGAGGTGCGAATGCTCGCGCAGGTAGCCGTTAACCGTTCCCCGGGGCTGCCTCGAGTCCCTCAGCGCTTCTCATCGCCTTCGGGCTCTCCCTGACGCGTCTCCTCAGCGCCCGCGGGTCGTCTCTTGCTGTGGCTGTGCCACACTGCCCGTTTCCAATGCCACCAAGTGCTTCTCCTGCGTGCCACTGCCCTGAGGGCGGTGGGATGAGTGAGTGGAGGCTATGGTCTCCCTCAGCACCTGCCGCAGGTATCCCAGGCTGGAGTCGTGAGTGAGCTGAGCTCTGGGTGCTGTAGAACAGCCCTCATCTATCTGAGCCTGTGCTGATGTATAATTCAGGTGCTTGCTCACTTTATATAATAGCTTTTCTATTTTTAATGGGAACTGATGGACCTGTCAAGGTATTAGAAATGTTTTTTTTCCCAGGTTTTCGTTTTCTTTAGTAATAATAATATGGACTAAAAAGCTCATAGTGTGCTTTAGAACTAAAGTGCTTGGGCATTCATGAGAATTTCTACAAGACCTTATTCCTTTGCACTTTATGCTTTTGATAAACAGATGAACAAGGATATAGGCTAAGTTAGTTATAGTATGTGGTTCCCTGGCTGTGTCTGAGGGGGGTTGCAGAGAGGACTGGCCATCAGGTTGCCAACAGACTTCTGAAAACCTGGCAGAAGAGAACTCGCCACAGAGGGCAGGCTGCTGGGCTGAGCAGTGACTTTCAGGTCATTTCTCAGGCTTTAGCATAGGGTCTTTTATATCCTTGTGGGACAGTGGGTCTAAAATCATTCTGAATTAGCTTTCATGTTATCCTAATCATAGTCTTTGCACTGAGTTGTAGGATATTGATTTATTTTTCTTGTATCTCAGTAGGGTCTCCCAGGTTGTCTTCATTACATGTCAGCCAAGGGTAGCTTTGGGTTAGGCAAACAGCCTGGGATTTTTGAAGGCTGCTTCTACTTTCTCCATTTCATTCAGAAGTACAGGTGTGTTCAGGTAAGTGCTACACCACTTGAGAGCCTCTAGGTACACGTTGGATGTGCAGTCAGTAGAAACTGGTTTCACTTGAGAACTGACTTTCTGTTGGTTGTTGGTTTTGGAAGCTGCTACATCCTTGTTTGAATGTGTTATTGAGGTACAAACTCAGAGCTTAACTAGTAATTTTAAGAGCAATTTGGTAGGCAGGCTCAGGAGCTCTTTTTTCCTGGCTGTAAAACATTTTTGGGACCACTTGGAAAAGCTGCAACCCAAATTACCAGCTTTTAAAATCTCTTTACCTTGCTTCAGTTGCATTCTCTGATCTATTGCCTCTAGCATTTTCTCCAAAACCACTTGTTTCTCAGTAGCAGAAATATCTTGCCCAACTGGGATGCAATAATTTCAAAGCAAGCAAAGGAAACTGCAGCTGCTCAGCTGAGTCAGCCAAAGGTAAGCTCTGCAGGGGAGAAAATGGCTTTTTATTATCTTCTAGTGGCAAAATTACTACAACAGCCCGCAGGAAAGGACTAGATTATAATAGTAACAAAAACATCTGTTAAATTCTGAGCTCAGTGTTATGTTTAGTTCATGTTTTTTAAACAAAACAACAGGCATTTGATAAAATTATTTGGAATAAAACTGAACACTGAGATTTGGTTTGGAATGTTAGGAACTCACCATGCTTATAGGACAGACAGAAATTTTAACTAATTGACTACATGGGGCATTTCATCTGTGGCCAAGACAGCTTCTAGTTATGGTGATTTTATTGAATTGGGCTTGGAAGACTTCTGTTACTTAATGAGTGAATAAGTCAATGTGTGCTCATTATACAAGGTTACTTGTAAGCATGAGTAACCTCTGTCCTGTGTGCTGGGAGAGTGCCATGTGTGTGGACAGATGAACGTTCGTCTGGTCTGGTTCCCAGTGGATTCAGCTAATCAGCCTATTTTAGAAATGGATGAATTACTGTGATTGATTTGTGTCTCTCAAGCCCTACCAGCATCATTTGTGTGCTTTAGAAATGAGGTGCTTCCAGGTCTGACAGTGCAGAAATCGGAGCCCTGCTCAGCTCTGTCAGCACAGGCTGAAACTTCAGAATGGCAGTTTCCAAAATATCACCAGTCCACAGGCATTGGAACTGCTGCCAGAGGAACTCATTTCAGAGGGTCACTGTGTCCTCAGGGCTTCTCTTGGCTCAGGCACAGGAAATTAACCACTTCATGAGTTGTCCCTGGGAACCCGGCTGCAAAACAATTATCAGAGTGATCAAAGTACACCTGCAATCAACCTTGAGACCTGCTTGCTCCTCTGCCCTTTGCATGCGGAAGCAGTATACAGTCATTATGCTTTGGTTTTTACAATGTCACTGCTGTGCTTTGCATGTGTGTAGCATTTTATTCTAAGCATCTTGAAGCGCAGCATAAATTCGAATGACCGTGTGAGTGTTTGTACCACCCTCACAGAGAGTAAAACTTTAACTTGGGGCATTACAAATGGTCATATGCACCTTAATCACTGAAATGGGAACACTGGTTTATTTGCAAGTGTTTTCAGCAGCAACAGGCTCTGGCTCAGAGGGAATCAATTGGGAGGCTGAGGAGCAACCCCCAGAGCTCCTGACTCATGGCCACGTGAGCCTCACTGCTGGGTCATGTCCCAGTTCAGAAATCTCAGTGATCATCACAAAAGTTGTCATATGCAAGCGGCACAAAGCCACTCATGCTTGCAGATTCTAAAGCTGCAAGTTTGCAAACTAAAAGCTTTTGTGTTTATTGTATCTGACACTTCCCTGCACAGACCTTCAGCCCTGTTTTCCTGGTCCTGTATGATGAGTAGTGGTCTCCATGGCCTTCAGTTAGAGTTGCAACTGGTCTTGAATAACAATAATGACCAAGCAGCTAAAGACTAGAGGCTTAAATTCAATGCTGTGAATGAATACAGGATAAATATTTCCTCTTGGTTAGGTTCTAGGAAAAAGGAAGCAGGGGTGTGGTCTCTCCAGTTAAAAAGACATGGTTGTCAGTACTATGAGAATGGTTTCAAATCTATGTTTTCTTTAGGCTGTATGCTGGTTTTTTGTATTAACTTTGGCAATTGTATGTGGATCTCAGTGCTGAGAAAGCATAAGGTATTTTATTTGTACCTTCTTAGTTTTCAGTGATAAATAGCAGTGGTGAAACATGCAGTGGGAAGAATGTTAAGGTTTTCCCTGCTAACCCAGTTTTGGTTTGAACAGCTTGTTCTCTTCACAGTGGTCTGTAACTGTAATCACAGAAGTGGTTAAAAGAGCTGATCCAAAGCTCAGTAAGAGTTTTAATTTCTGATTTGGATCAGCATGTAATATGTAGTTCCATTTATATCCTCCTTCTTAGCTTTAAAATAATACACTGCGAGCAGGAGACATGATAAAACTTGAAACTTAAAACCATGAGCAAATCAAATACACTGATTTAGCCTCGTGGGGTCAAGTGGAGCATGTGCAGGAGTGTGGTGGATGTCAGGATGACACACAGGGCTTCTGGGGCTTGGGGTATGAAGTGCTGAGCACAAAACTGCTGCCATCAAGTCTGTGGGAGCACCTTGCCTGGCAGGGCAGAAACACCCTCACTGGCTCACACGGGCAGCCTATTCCATGCCTCCATAGCTGAAAAGGAGCAGATCAGAGCAAGAAAGGAGTTGCACTGTTTCAGTGGAAAAGGTTTTTTAAAACCCAGGTTACCTAGTCTCAGATTTTTTCAGGTCATGTCTCTAACACATGCTTTCTTTCATCCTTGACAGCATGAGCTTCATGTTCATTTTCTGAGTGGATTGATCAAATGGGTCAGTCACTGTGAGTCTCCAAGTTTCACACAAGAACTGTTGAGTATGGGACATAGAGCGTGGAAAGCTTGGAAGTTTTTTCATTTCATAGCAGCAATGCAGGTGAGTATGCACTGAAATGAGCAGTGGGTTTGGCTTGCTGCCAGACCACTATTTCTGAGTAGTGTTCCCCAATGATGGGAGTGGGGTCTAGTTGAAATATGACAGGCGATGGTGAGAAAGAGGAGAGGTGAGAGTATGAAATGCCAGAACTTAGAGAAGGTGCAGATATTCAGTGCAGAGAGGGGTGTTACATTAAAGGAAAAATGTATGAAGTTAATGTGAAAGAGGTGGGTCTAAAAAAGCTGCTGAAAGCATTTTGCAGAATGCTGTGAGTGCATACGGCATCTTTTGGGCTCAGCTTTCCTTCCAGAACAACATAAATCTGCACAAGTTCTTCATGTGAGCTCTTTTCCTACTACTGCTATTCTATTAAAACAGTGATCTTATATTCAGAGCTGGCTTTTATTGCACAAGACAAATTATGATGAACAATTAGGTATTTCAAACACTAAACTTAGGTAGATTAGACATTTCAAATATTAAAGTGGGGAAAAAACAGAGAACAACAGTGTGATAATCATCAGTTAATTTGAAAAGATGTAAATGCGTTTGCCTATGATTGACTGATTAGTCAAAGACACATTAAAGAGTTTCATTCATAAATCCTTCTTTGCCCATGGATATGGCTTTTGTTTATGTGAAGAACTTAAGAACTTGCTTCGGTGTCTTTCCTTTGGAATTAGTGTCCAGGCTGAGTATGTGTGTCACTCAGAAAGGAAAAATAATCTCTTTGTAAGGGACCCGTGCCTTGTCCAACATCAATGCTTTTTGTGCAGGAAGGCATCTGCTGCGATTGCTTGGGAAAGTTTTATGTATTGAGTGCATATTGCAGAGAGCTCTGTGAAAGGGGAAGGGGGGAAAAAAAAAGGAAATCCTTGCTTTCTTTCATGTTCTGCAAATATAAGGGAAAACAAAAGGGCAGTGTGGTTTTTTCCAAGGTGTTTGGCTGACATCCTGGAAACCAAGTGAGTAAAGCTCAGCTTTGCTGAGATGACCATCCATTGGCATGTGGGAGCTTTAAATAGAAAGGTACTGAGCTAAAGGAGGAACCATCATGGGTTTTTACCAGGTTGAAGTGGTTTATTGGCTTTTAGAGAGCATGTTGCTGCCTGGCTGTGCAGGGTATGAGATGGCACAGGCTAGGGCACAGAGGATGTGTGAACTATTGTACCTTAATTTGTGAAGTGTAAAATTTGTTGCTTGCTTGAGAAACCAGAGGGATTTTGTGCAATGAGAGGTGTGTGGTGGGCTGAAGTAGGAGTTGAGGATTCTGCGTGTACTTCAGCTCAAGCTGTGAAAAATTCACTATGTGCTACCATCCTTCCTTTTTGGAGTGGAAGGAACCTGCCAGAGTTAATGTTTTCCTGAGATTTCTTTCTTATTGGTGTAGTAAAATATGCAGGAAGCTTTGTTTTCTGTTTGGATTTGTTTGTTTGTGAGTTTTTTGTTTGTGAGTTTTTTGTTTGTGAGTTTTTTGTTTGTGAGTGTTTGTGAGTTTTTTGGGGGGGTTTGTTTGTTTGTTTGTTTGTTTTGTTTTATTTGGTCTTTTCTCAGAATTAATCTTTCTTCTCTGACCTCAGCCCTGAAGAGCAGTTGAGGGAACGCAGGGGAATGCTCTGAACCATTTGGGCTGTTTGAATTCATTAGCTTGGGAGCCCCCACAAATGCTTCAGGCTGTGTACCTCCTCATGCACCCAACTTGGGAGAACCACTTACTGCTGCTGCATGCATTAGCCTTCATTAATACAATTAGCATAATAGTGATTAGGATTCAGTATTCCCCACAAAAAGATAAAGCCAGTAATACATCTCAGAATCAAATTCCTCAGCCCCTTGTCTTGGGATTGCTTTGTTTTGGAGTTGCTTGCTCTTTACATCCTTCCATCTCCTAGAAAAAAAAAAAAGAAAAGACATCCATTTAATTGTAAAACTGTTTGGGTCAGGGAAATGCACAGAGATAAACTTCCCTGCATGCTAAATAGGTGAATTGATCTATGGGGCCCACACAGCTCAGCCAGACACTCAACAGTCGGAACTGCAAACTTCATCTACTTCAAGCTAAAAAGCTACTAAGTTTGCCCGTGTTGAAGACTTTTTATAATAGCAATAAGACAACTCCGGAGAGAGCCATCTAATATTAACTCCAGGGAGTAATCATCTAATCACAATCTGGGGGTGATTTGAAGCACTCATCTGGACCAAATGCCTCACAACACCCCAGGAGTGGTTTTATTGCACGATAGCAGTACCCCATTGAGCCTTATTGCTTAATTAAAAACAAATTCCCAAGTAATTTTTTTGCCTTTCCATAAAAATATAGTAGTACATAGCATGTATAAAACATCCATTAAATGATGGTAGATGCAAATTTACATTGTGAGATACAATCCGTTTCTTTACCACTTGGGGTTGAAGCTAAATGTAAAACCATTTCCTATAATCTGTGCACTGCTGTGTTTTAGAGAGGAATAAATATGGGAAAGAGGGATTCATTGTAGGATGCCTTGTTTTTATTAAGTGATAAGTTTGGTCTCTTTACAAAGGAGTTCAAATTCTCATCCATTGACTCTATAGTCAATCAACAGTGTAGCTTTTTCTGCCTCTTGGAGATTTCCTCAGCCTGCTATTGTTTCAGTGCAGATTTTCAATAGGAATCCTGATTTTCTGTCTGGGGTTTCCATTTCTTTCGGAGCAGAGAACACGAGCAGTGCAAGTGACATATGTGGGATACATCCAGCATGCCATACAAGTGCTGCCCTTTGTGGGCTTTGTAGTCTGTTGCAGATTAAGTCTGGTAGATGCTCTGTACAGCCACTTTGGGTAGTTTTGCTGCAGAGCTGACCTCTGCCGGCCTGAGCTGCATAGCTGAGATGTCTGCATCATTACAGTTTGACTGGAATGACTGCTACAGCTGTGGCTCTTCAGCAAGGACCTCAGATGGCATACAGGAGGAGTATGAAAGTCCTTTTTGTTCACTTTGAGGGGTTGTCCTGCCTCAGCATCCCAGCCCACAGCTTTGTTATGCCTTACAGGGTACTTTCATAGCCCCAAAGTGACTCCCAAATGTAATGCTCCCCTGAGGACTTTGAGTATTGTTCATATATTACAGGCAGAGGAAGCAAATTCAATACAGGGAGTGCTAGGGACACTGCTCAGAAATCCTGGCAGTCAAAGCTGTAATTGGGCATTTGGCCACAGCACTGAAGTAAATGGGAAGGGGAGGGTTGATGTGATATTTGCTTCAGATTTGTGCTTGGAATGCCTTTAGGTAATTGGTGGAGATACACTTGCAAGAACAATTTTTGAAATAAAAGCTGAGAACTAGCAGTAACTATTACTCTAGTTGTTTCCCATGCTGAAGCTACCTTGTGGTACCTACAGGTTCTGAATAGAGAGTGACACTAATTTCAATCTCACCTGCTGTGGGTTCCATTCATTGTGAGATACACCCTTCTGGTTTTCCCCATGAAATGGTGTTTCCCCAAGGATTGGTGGAAGCTGAAGCCACATGTGAATATCTACTGCTGACAACAGGTTACAGTGTTCAGGGTTATAGAGGCAGCATGCCTATTCCAATAATCAGATTTTATAAAAAAATAAGGATTTTTTGTTTGGTGAACCACTTTGCTAGAAGGTTTTGCTGAATTCATAGGCTGAATTCATAGTACCTTTATTTATTTATTTATTTATTTATTTTTATTTTATTTATTCCTGAATTCATAGTACCTTTGGTAAAGAGTTTCTCTTCCCCTCAGCTGTATATAATTTTACAAAGGCTTTTTTCATCTTAATGTATCGTGGTGGTGGCTGTATGCAGCAGGACAAGCACACCCTGCTGGCTAAGGTGCTGGGTTTGGCATACTCTCCATCAGACTTGACCAATTCCATCCCACCACTCAGTGTGGAGCTGCAGGGGGGGTCACCAATGTTCTTTGCCTGCCCTGCCTGTGGAGCACCTAGCACTGGCACTGCTCTAGTGCCAGTAGCATCTCTCCCTGTCCACGTGGTAAAACATATCCAACTGTTTGGTGTTTTTTGGCAAGTAGGTTTTGAAGCAGAACAAGGGCTGTATTGTCCTTCAACAGAGTGAGAAACACCAGCCATGCCCTTCCTGTTTGCAACAAGTCACTCTGGGCAGCAACACACTGCCACGGTGGTCACATCAAGTGTGTGGCTTACTCTGAGTGACTGCAGCAGTGCTGAAGGGTTTGCAGAGTACAAACCTCACCTATTGTCTCATTTGAGCACATGTTTTCAAGCTTTAGGACACAGAGTAAATCTGATGTTATACATTTATTTGGCCTTTTAACAAGATGAGAAGTTAAGAGTCCTACACTGGTGGTTCTGGGACATGTATGACTTCCTGTGAGAGTGTATCCTTTTCTGAAGGAAAAGAGAAGTCTGATTTTTAGCAGCTGGAAATGTCTGGTTTAATTTGGTTCTGCTTCCTGATTTCATTTTGGCAGGGTAGGCAATTCAGAAAATATATTTGCAGTAAGGAAAATTCAGTTGTTATGGAAACATCTGAGAAAGGCAGCTGACAGAATAAGGATTAGAAATACACATAGACACTGTAAAAAGGCAAGTTTATATAAGGTAAGGGAGCAATTTCTGGGCTCTCTCTGCTTCATAGGTGTTTTTTCTGTTAGAACAAGAAAAGGAAACCCAAACCAAACCAACAAAAAACCTAAACCAAACCAAACTTTAAAACTGTGAGCATGTGGCTCCATCTTCTGGTACCAAAGCAAAGTCTTTTGCTTTGGGAGTAGAAGGAGGTGAGATTGCTATAGCATGTTTATGCTTGCTGCAACAAAAGTAATAACAAAACCAACAGTAACAATACCAATATACAAAAATACCTGGGCCTCAGAGCCATGCCACAAGTTAACAATGTATTTTTCCTGAAGCTTACAAATCATTGTGCTCCATGGGAAGAAAACTAAAACATTCAGTACATAATCTCAAAAGTGGCTTGCCTTCCAAAGACCAGCTCTGCTCTCCTTTGAGAAAACAATGTTTGATCTGGGTGTGGACTACACCAGTGAACTCGATGCCTGTGTAGATGATCAGATTGTCTCCTGACTGTCACTGTAAGATGCTTTGCTTTTTTTCCCCCTCCCCAATGATATATTTGGCTAAGTAGCTAAAATGCATGAAGTATCTTCATGGAAATGCTGTCTGGGCAGAAGTAGGAATGAACAATTTTTTGAGATAGTCAAAAGAAAATAAAGGTGTTTTATCACTCCACCAAGCAGTAAATGTTGTTACAATGCATATTGCACATGCTTAATTGAGCTTGATTACTCAATCTGTTCACCTTAGTAACTCATTTTGTATTAAAGAGAAGTCGTTGTTCAAAACCAGATAAAGTTACCATTCCCTGTGTAAGCCTTAGGTTTTCTAAGTCATCTACAGTTTATAAGTAATTGCAAATAGGAGGTATTGCATTGGAAGTGCAAAATTAAAAATATGGATTATGTGTTTACTTTACTTCCATGTACATGTCTTTTTTTTCCCCTGGGTATTGAGCCATTATAAGGGAGCCTATATTCCTAGTATGATGCATTAGTTTTTGGTCTGAACTACTGCATGACAGAATTTTGAGAATGAAGATGAGGGAACATAACTTTAGTGGCCCCACTGCTTCTGCTCACGTACTCGTGCCACTGTTCCACTGACTCGAGTGGTGAATTATTTGCGTGCAGCAAATGGGGAGGGCTGTGAGGAGACTTGCTTGGAAAGAGGGCATTTGTGTCAGTCCAGCTCCTGTATGGCAGGGAATTATATCACTGAAATCATCCCTAAAGTAAGCACTAGCCAGGGTTTCTTATCATGGTCTCAGAAAGGCTGTGAGTTGAAAACAGAGATAGAACTAGCTTTTAATCTTCAGCGGGCTGTTTTGAAGGCCCCCTGCAGAGGAAGCATCTTAAATGGCCACAGACCATGCTGCCATAACACAGTTATATTCTGTCCCTGCAGCCAGAGTGCATTGGACTTCCCCTTGGCACTTCCTGAGCTTTCCTCCTGATGCTGCCTCTCATTTCTATGATCTTTTTTCCTCTCTCTTTATCTTTCATCTTTGTTTCATTTCAGTGGTGATTCCATAGTTTGATTTCTAGGGTCTGTGATTCTCTCTCAGTGCTGAGGAGTATTCTAAAGGGATCTACTCACCTTTCTGAAAGATGTCACAAGGGTAGCACCTTTCACTGACACCAATAGCAACTAAATACTACAGGCCTCTTATTAGGAAGTAGAAACCCACAACAAATCTTTCCTGGAGTGTTTTTGATAAATCAGATCTTTTGCAGACATCTGGAAATTGTGTTTGCAAATCCCCAGCCAGCTTGTTTTGTAGTCATTGTTACCGTAATTCAAGTTAATGTTGTTGCCATTTTTTACTTTCAAAAACACGTGGTGCTTTATTGCTGAAAAAAGTAGTGGCTGCCTTGGAACAGAAGTTCTTTTAAAACCCTTCTTGGAAATTTGCTGTTTGGAGAAACAAATGTCAAATCAATTGTCCTGGCTCTGAACTGCCATTCTGAAAATGCAGCTGTGAAAAGAGATTGCTGGGGTCTTGCCACCCAAAAAAGCTAGATTGATAATTATGTAGCAATGGAGACCTAAAATAACAAGTAGAACAAGTAAACTTTTAGTTTTTTCTGCAAAGATTTGCTAAAAAAATACTAGATCCCAAGTGAGAATGCTCATGCCAAGTTTTAAATCTCATTTGAATTTTTATAGCTGTTATAATCTCTGATATATAACCTTGGAAATGGGTTCTCATAACAGAAATGCCGAGTCCCTTGACTATTGCCTCGCAAGAAACAGTTGCTGTAATAGGCTCCAGTTCTGAGACAAGTTTGCAAGGCTGGCTTATGTCTGCATATCATCAGTCAAATGGGTCTAAACTGGGCTTTTCACACAATTTGAACATATTTGTGTGTACATGATCAGCCATATGCAGCTGTTCCAATAACGTCAGCTTTCTAAGTCTGCTGCAAAATCCAGCATACCCTTATCCACTGAAATATTGCCACAGGCAGTGGCTTGGAGCTTGGACATTGTAATGAAAAATAAAAAAGAGCTTATTTTCTTTTTTTTTCTGACCTTTTTATACTATATTTCTGTGCAGATGAAATGAAAGTTCCTAAGGAGCCTGGGCTGCAGAAGGAATCCACGTTAGTGCTCTCTTCCCTCTCATTATCATATGCTTGCAAGCAAACTCTAATTTTTGAAATAAAAACCCCGCAGGATTCTTTATTGGGACTATTAAACCTTCAATCTTCATTATTTAGGACGGCTACTTACCTTTTACTCAATGAAGCCATAATGCAACTGCTCCTATAAAAACCATCGAAATGGCTACTGTGGCAGTGAGTAGATTTTCCTCCGTGTAAAATAATCCTCTGTGAGTGAGACATAACTATCATTTACATTAATTAGGCAGCCATATAATGGGGTGTTCAATAGCTATTACATCATTTAAATTCTTCAGTGAGCACCTCAGCCACCCAAGAACTATTCAGCTGAACATTTCTGAGTCCATAATTTTGAAATAATCCTTTAGAGAAAGAATATGCAGACAATTTCACACACACACACACACACACAAAAAAAAAAAAAAAAAAAAAAAAAAAAAAAAAAAAAAAAAAAAAATCAGATTTATGGGATTATTTTAACATTTACAAGAAGTGAATAATCCTATTTTTCCCTCCCAGAATAAGTGTTATTGGGTGGAGTCCATTTTGGGGCTGATACTCTGTGTACTCTAGGGGATGGCCAAGGAGCTTGTAGTCAGAGGTCTGCATCTGGACTCGCATACAAGGCAAGTGTGGTCCCCTAAACTTGTAACACATGTAGGGCCCTGGAGCCATGTGGCTCAGCTGAGAAGCCCTGGCTCCCTGACAGGTGAGTGCAGTCATGCTTAAGGTTTTGTTTTTGAAGTCTAGTTTTTGTAAATCCAGTTTTTGTGTACTTTAAGATCAGTGTCTCAGTCAAAAGTCATGAGGCTAGGAGCTCCTTCAGAGAGATGAAAGAAATTAGGCTGAATTTATTAACTAATATGCCAGGAAGAGACTTACATTAACATATCTGTACTGAATATCTTTAACATGCTGTTCAGCTGCCTAAAGAGGGTGATGGTTATTAAAAGATTGGCCAGTGCCTGAAAGTACAGGAAAATCATGTTTTAGGCCAGTGGTGCTTGGCAATAGTTAAGTGCTATGGGAAACAGTTGCCAGCAAAATGAAAAAAAGTTTTGACTGTAGAGGAGGAGGTGATTGGTATATGGTTTGGGTTTTGCAACTATGTGTTTTCTTTGACTGTAGAGGATAATGGATGGGGATGAAATGTGTATAACTGTCTGGGAGTTAAGCAGCCTATACATAACTGGGCCTTGCTTCTGAGTTTTCCGTCTTCCAACAGTGAGGCATAACACAGAATGCTGCAGCCCTTAATCATTGGTGTATTAGGACACTAGCAAACCTTGGTGTGTACTTGCAGCTTGTGAGCTGTAATAGCCTAAAAAACAGGCTGGGGAGCAGGGCAGGATAGACTGTAAAGTTAAGGTTGTGCTTTTCCTTCTGCATCTGGCTTTAAAGCTATTGGTGATTTTATTTTAGTCAATTGTATTTGCTGAGTTCTCTGTAGTTCTCTCTAATCCCTGTCCAACAGGCAGAAAGTGCAGAGCTGGGTGTCAGAACCTGAGTGTAGATAGAGTGCCAGGTACTGTTTGTTCTGCAGCCCAGGAGGGTTGTGTTTGCCAGATGTAGCTGCTCCTCTTAGCAGCATTGGATGCTTGATCCTCTATTTTTCACATTTGCTCATTAATTTAATTAAAGCAGTACACTGAGGGAGATTTCTGCATTACCAAAATTATACATTTTCATCACACGCTGTAGGGAAGGTGACTCAGAATTGGTTACCAAAGGAATGACAGAATTAAGGGAAGTGTGAATCAAAGGTGGGTAAAATGTCTGTGAAATTTCATAGAACCAGCTATTCTTAAGATATAATTTGACCTGGTATGTAGGATCAAGGTCCAGTAAATGTTGTAGCATGACAAGCTTTGTAAATCCAGATGAACAAAGGTGAGCATTTGTTACATAGATTAGCTAATGAGCTTTACTCCTGAAGGCCCCACAAGCTAACGAGCTCACCTTGCATGCAAGAAAGTAATACAGCTTGTGTATGAGGCACAGCTGAGGAGGGTTAGTCTTTCAAAGTACTCAGGTGTTTTCCATATCAAGAAAGCTCGTTTGGAGTTCTGGAGTTGCTAACAGGACCAGCTGGGCATTTGCCTCAGCTGTGATGGATGTAGCAGACAAGCCTGACACAGCTGTTGCTGGCTACAGGGACCTTTTATCCTGCTGGAACTACTCGAATCTCACATTGTGTGTCGACTGAAGATGGAGGAAGGGTTTCTTGTGGATTGCTGGAACCTTGCCCTTGTATCTCCTCTGCTACGGTCACTGTGGAGAAAAAGGGTGATAATAATTTGGGAAATTGTATTATGTAGTGAGGGAGGAGTACAAACAGTAAGAACTAGGAATCAGCTATCTAGCAGTGTGAAGGTGTCTGTGACTGCAGTGGGAACTATAAGGTAAGCAGAACTTCTGCTAGAAAAACTGTCAGTGTGTTTTTGGAACTTGTAACTGGGGAATGGGCACAGGTAACCACTCTGGTACAGGGCTGAGGAATCACTTTATTAAGAAAAAAAAACCCTGCTGCCCTGTTTTTTGTTTCCTGCAAATGTGTTGCTGATAGAGACCAAGATGGTGTCTCAGGTCTAATGCAATTTAGTGGGTCTGGACCATGTGTTAACTGCTCCAAATTATTTTAAGGCTTTTTTCAACAATAAGCAACTCAATAAAAGTTGCTTATTCAAAGGCTTCAGAAGCCTTAGAAATTGTTTTTAATCTCTTGCACTGACGAAATCTTCCCAGATGTGAAATACTAAAATGGACGAAGAGATTTATCAGGGGAATGAACTTGTCCAGGCTTGAGAATTAATTAAAAAAGACTCTTGTCTGGATCAAAATTTTATGCTCTCATGCTTCTCTAAAACTTGAGAATATATATATATATATGGCTTGAATATATAAAGTTAGCATCAGCATGTGCTGCTGTTAGTTCATTGATTTAATGAATTTTCCAAGGAACAAACTCCATTTGAGTTTCCTTCAAATAGAAAATTCTGTTTTCTTGGATGTGACTTAGCTTTAACATCAAGCATTCCTACAATGAATTATTTTGAAGCTTCAAACAGAAGTTATAGCATTTCTTTGTTTTCCCATTATTGCTTAAATATTTGAAATTCAGCTGGATAGTTTGCAACTGTTTCAGTTAAGATTGGTTATAAATACATGTGTCTTTGTATATATTGTATGTCATAGGAAAGAAGAGATGCATGTAACATAGTGAGACAGTGTTGTTTGTTGTTGTTCATTATTTCCTGGTTAGCCTTTTCTTTAGTGAGAGTTTAGGTGTAAAAATCATCATGAAAAATGTTATCTCTGCTGCATGCTGTTCATATTTGAATATAAGAAAGAAGAGGCATTTTAGAGACAGTTGTGATTAGTTTTCTGATTTTCTAATATTAACTGTCTCAGCTAATGAAGTGAAAGAGAATGGTCATAAATCAGCAAAGGAGGACTGGTGAGCCATCATTTTCCCATTGTCCCATTTCTAAGGAAGTTACTTCACAAGCAACCAGGAGTTTAATGTGTTCTAGTGAAAGATAAACACAGGGCTGTGTTTGTCTCCATGTCTTCTAGACAAAGCAGATGGGACAAGGGTTTGATTCAAGAACTGCTGAGTACATGGTGATACCAGGGGCCACAGGGGCCTCTGGGAGTGATTTAGCTCAAGTGCATTGTAGGGGCTGTTTGGAATATCTTGGTGGGTCATTACAAAAAGGCCTCTTAGGCGATTTACCAACTGCAGTAATGGTGTCTTCAATGCACTGGCTGTTCAGCTCTCCTGTTATTCTTCATTTGTCATCTGTCCTTATGTGCTACTAGCATGTGATTACCTTGAGGAGACCTTTGATGTCTCTTCAGCACTCTTCGCTGTAAATAATGAATGCCTTGCTATTATTTATCGAAAGGGACTGCTTGGTAGCATTTGTCTTTTATGGTTGCTGAAATAGGTTAAGCAATGGAAATGCCAGTAGCTATGGGAAGTTGTATCATGTTCATCTATGTGTCCATAAGGTAGAATATGGTGTGTCCTTCACAGCACAATGAAACATGATTGTACCTAATTCCAATTTGTATGGCATTCCCATTAAAGATATCTATTTAAGACATCCATTAAAGGACCTTAATGTTAATTAACAAGACTATGCCAATAAAGTTCTATTAGCTTCTCCCTATTAATTTAGTATTATAGGCATTTAACAGATGTCTTAACTAGATATTACACTGAAGGCTATGAGCAAAATTAAAATTAGGCCTTGTCCTGAAAGTTTCTGCTATGATTTATGCTTTCTACCACTTTGTTTGGTTTTCCTTCTGAAAATTTATAGCAAGAACACTGTTTTCCCCATCTCAAGGGCAGTATTTCATATAATTGCAACAAAGATTTATTTCCTTACCAACTGCTTCATTTTCTGACTTCAAAAGGGGCAGAGAAGCAGTCCGTTGTGCTAAACTTTTAACTGGGTCTGGTTCAGTGATGCTGACTCTGGTCTGTGGCTGAGGGATTGTGCCAGGGAGATGCAGCTCTCCTGTCACCTCTCCCAGCAACACCTCTAGAAAAGAAGTAGGTGCTTTGGAGCCCAACTGACTGAGGGCTGTCTGGCACAGTGTTTTTTATAGGACTGGGGAGGGTTGAAGTAGTGATGATCTTTTGGCTTTCTCGTGGCAGACAAATGGCTTGTGTGTCCTGCAGTGTGGTGAAGAGCTCTAGCTGGAACTGTCATCCTAACCCCAGTACTAGGCTCTGGTGTGTATCCTATGTGAGGAGCAACTATGCTTTTAAAAAAATTACCCTGGCTGGCTACAAATAGTTGAATGACAGCAAGGGTAAACTCTTCTTCCCAGATACAGGTATTTAATTTGATCCTGAAATTGACTTCATAATTTAGATTGAAAGCTTTGGAAAGCTACATTTATAAGTACTATAGAGGCTCCTTCGTAACAGAAAAACATTAAGTGATGTAAATACAGGGGTCACTTTCACCTCTCAGAAATGTCAAACCAGTCAATGAAAGGTTGTAATCTGGACAATGAGAAAAAGGATTCTGGAAGTAAATGGTAAAAAACAAACCAAACCAAACAAAAAAAAAAAAAAAGGTGGAGGGTGGGGTGTGTGAGGATACATGGAGCACGTGCACTTCAAGCTGAACAAGTCTCCACTGGTCTAAGTATGGGACTGCCATTATAACCACTGTTGCATACCTGCTGCAAAAGCTAATATTTATAGCAAGTTTAAATACTGGAAGTTTCTTCACAAGTGATGCTTCATTTGAGGGTAGTTGGTGGGTTTAGAAGACTTCCACTAGGAAACTACTTTTTTTGTATTGCAATGATGTGGTACTCACGAACAATAGACAGTAAGAGCCATCTATGATAGCCTTTTATAAAATTGTGTATGTAATGTGCATGTTTTAATAAGAAAGTTGCTTTTTTTTTTTTAATATGTAACATAGACATCACATCTACCTAGATATAAGAATAGGCTAAAGTAAAGCTCTGTCAGTAGACATTAAATCTTCATAAAGCAATTTTGTGTGTAACTGAAACACAAGATTGAATGGGTGTCACTTCCATCTTCAAATTTTTATCTTCAAGTCCTTCTCATTTATGTGTTGTGTTCCCTGCACGCTGACAATACAAGATGTATTTAGTAATATAGATATATTTGATTTAACCTTAAAGTAGCATATAATTAGTAAGCACCTAGTAGCAAACAGTTTGCAGGTCTGCATTACATGTTTAGTATGTTTGTGTGTGTGTATATATATACGTATGTATTCTGTAACAAGATAAACCACAGGGAAGAAGGTATTCAAGGTGAAACCTATCAGTTGAAATAAGTTACCTGCATATGCTTGCACCAGGCAGATGTTGATGTTGGCTCAGATACAATGATTATAAAAGAGCAGTTGTCATCACCTAGACTCATTGTAAGCATCCACTGGGCAGATAAACTCCATATATGCAGAAGGCAGGGATAACATCTATCACCAAGTTACAAGATACAATTTTCATTGTGCAAATTTATCACAAATTGAAACAGAAGTCAGGTAATTAACATTAATCATGAAAGTTTAATAAAGCCAGAATGTTATACACAAAAACAAACACAAAACCCCAGTAAGTCTGAAAGACTGCTTTAGAGCCAATGGATACCTGTCATTCTTCAGTATGAAAAAATTTTATAAAAATATTTCACATAGCTATCCTAATTTCAATCTGCCAGAAAACCTGGTCTTTAAACTGCAAGAAAATAGCAGACAATTAATACTCCTGATTTTCCAAGAAATCACAGGTCAATAGTTCCTTTCAACTTGAACTTTTTTGCAGATCGCTCACTTGATCTAAGCTGGAATTTGCTTCCATAGATGTAGGAAATGAATCCATCAATCTCCAAGCTAAACACATTGTTGAGTTTGGGAACAACTGAAAATGCAGAAGGAAAGAAATTAGCAGGAGTGAACTAATGTAAATGCCTGTTATGAAAATATACTGACATACCATGAGACTTTAGGTTTGCCATATTTCAACATTTTTATGATTTAGTAAGAGAATAAAAATAAATTATCTAAATTTTAAACTGGAATTACTAAAATCAATCCTCTTTCACAAGCGTGCAGCAAGTGTTGCTGAGAACACCTCAAATGAATCAGATGGAACGAGCCACGTGCACAGCCACAATGGATTAACTGAAAATTCTTTTTTGTGTTGCTTATACCTAATGAAATACTTTCTGATAAGATATTGGGCTGTATTATGGTCAGTTAAGACATTGGCTTCTGCCACTCTATACTAAGAATTAAAAGCACTTATATAAAACAATGTACTTAGAGGTGTAAGATAAATGGTGTGTTTAAGAAATTTCTGATTTTTCAGTTTGAAAAAACACTAAAAAAGATCTTGCCTTTTAATTTGTCTTCTTTAGTGATAATTTTGAAGACATGTTTAAATTCCTGTAGAATGATTCCTGTTATCCCAACGTAAGAGGGGCACTTAGATTTTGTGACTGAAACAACAGAAGTATGTGTTAGAAAATTTCAGATACAAGCAGTTTATTTGCAATGTTGTGAAATTATGCAATTACAGTAATTACTGGTAAAACTTGCAGTTTATCTCTGCAACAAATAACTTTTTTTTTCAAGAGTGATTGAAATGAAATTGGCATTGGTAAGCAGAGAAAGATCTTATCAACATATATCAACTATGTGATTCTGGAGCAATTCTGAAAGGAATTTAAAAATGAGCACCTGAAGTGTAGGAGTATCTACTCAACTTCTGTAGTAGAAAACAACAGAATACCTGTAACAATAGCTCCGTGGAGATCAGCTTTTAGCAGTTTGCTCTGAACCATATGTGGTTGCCTTAAAGAAGAGAGCACGATCAGAGAAAAGGGAAACAAAATTATATGGAAATTACATTTACAAAACGTGACTATGACTATTGACATCATGGTAAAAGTTTACAAAAGCAGTACACATCCTTATCAAGTAACTACGATGTTTTAAGCAGTAACTCAGTAAATCTAGAAATACCCACCAAATCAAAACCATGCTAATTTTAAAATATCTTGACTTACGCATCTGGTTTAAGTCCGTGACACAGGTCTCTGATGTACTGTTTCCAGAGTTCGTGTAGTGGTAGAAAGATGGCATACCTGAAGTAAAAAGGTGTTACAAAAGTGTTATTTATCAAAAAATCTATTGGTTGGTAATTGAAGGAATCCATATTTACAATAGAATTAAGATAAGCATTTTTAAGTTTTGTTTGTGCAGTGTCTGTTCTCATAAATTAACCTACGAGATAACCCACTCCAAGCAGGTTTGCTGCATAAGGAAAGCAGTCTGGGTATGCTCCTCATTCTCAACCCAAACCAGTGATGTGTTTCAGAGGAGCAGGCTACATCTAAGACCAAAGACATTTCTACTCCTGTACCTCTCCATATATTCATGTTAGCAACATCAGGGGCTTTATTCAGCATGTATAAGTTTGAGAAATGGATGCAAAATTTTGACTCTCTGGTCATAGGCAGTCTAACTTTAAAAACTGGCATCAGAGGTGATTGTATTTGGATCTGATTTCTTCTTATTCTTAGATATACAAAAGGGAAGGCAACCAATACTGAACAGGAATGCATTTTCCGATGATACGGACATGAGAACTGTGTTCTCACTGTGAAATGCCTCAGACAGAGTCTCAGGCTGATTCTGCACATGGCAGGGTCAGGATCCACTCGTACCCACTGCTGTCAGTAGGGACTTCTGATGTGCCTCCCACTTTTACCAGACAGAGAAAATATGTAAGATCTTACCTTTGCTGTTCAGGTTCAATTTCAAAAAGACGCATTTCTCGCCTTTGCTTGGCAGTAAAACCTTTTGTTTTCTTCCTCTTTTGCTTTGTCTTTTTTTTTGAATAATGCTCAAGAACTACAGCTTTCCGAGTTAATAAATCCTGGATGGCTTCATCCTTCTTTCTGGGCATGCTACGCTTCAGGAAGGCACTTACAAACGCTTTGGCCTCTTCTGATCCCTGAGGCTAAAGATATTTTAAAAGATACTTTAAAATATTAAATTTAAATTAAGACCTTGCCCTTGACTTGCTTCCCATCAAGTTAACATAATAGCCATAGGGAAGCGTTCGCATGCTGCGACCCGGTGCAGGCACATCGTACGCTGCTGCATGCTCGCGTTATTAGCGTCACTCGAGTGCCTGTCGGTGAGGAAATGCCGGGTTTTGTGTCCAGAGTGACATGGCGGCTGCAAACCCAACGGGACGTGCTGGGGATACCGGCACCGCCCCCACCTCCCTCCCCCGCGTCCCTCACGGGGGGGCGAGAGCAGCGGGGCGGTACCTGAAGGCGCGGTTCCCCGGTCTCCCCCGATGACAGGCGGCGGTACAGCTCCCCTGCAAGGCAGAGCGGGACGGGGGGGTCAAGCGGGGCGTCCGCCGGGGCTCCCGCAAATCCCCGCACGCTCCCCGGCTCTCACCCTCCATCGCAGCGGCCTCTGTCGCAGGAGGTGACGGCAGCGGAGGCGACGCGCGGCTGCGCAGAGCTGCGGCTAGGTGGGTCCGCCCAAGCTGCCCGGTTCCACGTCGGAGGGAGCTCTGTCTGAATGGGGTTATAAACAGCAGGCAACTGGTTTTGTCTCATTATGATGTGATAAAAATACCTTACGGTAGTGCAGGAGGCCCGGGGGTAGGGGGTAGCCCAGCTCACTCCCTCTGGCCTTGGCTGGCATGCATGACAAAAGGCTCCCACAATCTTTTTATCAAACAGAAGCCAAAAGGGTGTGTGTGTGATTTAGACCACTCAGCGTATCAAAAATAATGCCTCCGTATGTATGTTAACAAGATGTGACTGCCTCCGGTGCTGGTTGAGGTGTAAAACCCAGGGTTCACATTTCAGAGGCAGCTCTGCTGCAGGTAACCAAGACACACACACACACGCTCCAACTCCATCCGTCTCTGACATCGGTACCTGGCTGGTGTGAGCTCTCGTTCAGTTGTTCCCAGTAGTTAACAGTGTGAACTACAGTTACTGTAACTGCCTGTAATCACAAACTCAGCAACATGAGGTATTTCTTTAAAATCTGTCCCCATGTTCATAGTAATCAAGGTTAAAAAATCAGGAAGACTCCACCAGCAATGGGATTTACCTCCTCTGGTATGTTGCTGCCTTTCCCCTCCTGGGTTAGGACTAAGTCTTGCTTGCTGTAAAGCAGAGAGGTACCTTGAAACCAGAGAAGCCAGTCCCTTTTCCTTGCCCACCTAAGTGCCAAGTTTTGATGCCTTCCACATGATGGTTCTCCAAACAGAGAAGAGATTTATATTCTTGTCACAGGCAGATATTGACTTAGCAGATAATTAAGCACTGCTTGGTAAAGGATACTTAGGGAGCAAACTACTGAGGCAGGGTAGAGGAAGCACACTGCTTTTGTTGAGTGCTGCTGTGGAGCACAAAGGCACTAAAGTGATCCCTGTCAGGGAATGAAATTCTGGATGTGTGTGTAAAGAAGGGGCAGTCTCTGCAGAGTATTAAGCATGAGCACCAGTTGGTTTGTATCACAGACCATCAGTGTTAAGTACATTGCCACAGCAAGCAGATCTCTGGGTTTTACACAGCATGACTCCTTGAGTTGTCATTGCTACTAAGAGAGATCAATTTTCATGAATGGAGTACCAGGGTAAGTGCTATTGGTCTTTAGGGCCATATGAGTGCTCCTTCACTGGATTTATGCTGCAATTCCTAGGGCACATCAGGGATTAATAGTCAAATGAGTGTTGGTGCTGCTGGTGTTGTAAATCCAATGATCCAGGCTAAACTAGTGCCTGGGGAAGCCAGTCTCTTTCAACAGCTCTACATCTTCATTTCCCAATTTATCTTCAGATATAACATCTGAAGGAGTGAGATCAGTGTGTTAGTGTGTGTCCAAGCAGGAAGGCTCTGTGTCAGGAGTCAAGATTCCCATCAAATAAACATGAAAAATAATAGGCAAAGAAACTGAGAAAACAGAGAACAGGCAAAGACTGTTTGTAGATAAGAAAGACAAGGCTCAGAGAGATGAGGAAAGATGGATAAAATGTGTCTATAAAAGACAGTGAAATATACAAACAAAATAATTTTAATGTGTGTTTCCAAATGTGCAGCATCACCTGCTCTGCCTGCCTCAGTGTCTTAGACTTGTGAAGCATCTTACTTCGAGTAAATCACTTGGAATAGGTTTATAGATATATAAATCCCTAATATATATTACTAATACCAAGTTATAGGTGCCAGTATTGGCATTTCTTATTCTATTACATCTATTTATGGCTATATTTATTACCCTAAATAATAATAATTATATATAACCTATGCAAAACCCCAACATTAAAGCAATCTAACTGTGTGCACTAGGGGGCCACATTGCTGTACCTGTGGATAGTGCTAAATTCAAGCCCTGGGGAGGAACCCGAGAGAGGCCAGGCTGGGTAACAGCAGTGTCCTGGGGAAAGCCAAGTGAAATGGGGGAGCAATTATAGAAAGAACTTTATATTGACAGTCATGGAAAGCTAAAACTTGAGATACAGAGTGAAAAAAGATGGTAATTAAAGATATTTGTGTGACACAAAAATAAAAAATTGGTGATTTTTTTAAAAAATTACAAATGGAAGCAAGAGATGAGCAGAAGTACATGAAGTTACTGTACCAGAATAACTGTTATACTTTTGATGATTTTCACTTGATACAAGAAATAAATATCATAATTCTCTAGAAGAACAGTTTGAGCAAGAATGTGAGCTTTCAAGATCAATGTATTTTATTTCTCTGGCCAAACTGTATTAGCAGCTGAATGGGGTCCCTAGGGATGTCTGTACTGGTGAAAATAATTTCCATTTAAAAGCCTCTGATCTGATTGCCACTATCCAAACACCAAGCTCCTAATACAGATTCCCACGGTTGTGCTGAGACAGTGTGCAGCCAACCCATATCAGTCCTGTGGTTGTCCCACCACCCCTGCCTGCATCTTGCTACCCCTCCATGGTGCCTGTTCCTTCTCTGCTGACATCCCCTTGAACCTGGTGAGGAGCACAGAGCTGCTCCATACCAGCATTTTTAGGGGGCCTTGGCTAATCATCCCCAGCTCTGGCTGTGCACACTGAGATGTTCTGGTGTGTCCTGTGTGGTCCAGGGCTCCCTGGGACAGCTGCTCGTGTCTGTAGATGGCAGTGAGCAGCCAGGGTGGGAGCTGACACCCATCTGGGTGGGCAGGCAGAGTACTTGGTATTAGTGGCTTGAGTTTTCTTTTCATGTCAGTGTAGGTTTGCTAGAAGAAAGTTTGTAGCTTTGTGTGTAGAAGCCCAAACTCTTGCATTGTGGTTTTGGTGAAAAAGTTTAGGTGGCTGTGGTTAGCTAATGAGTGTGATCTTCACATGTACTCTCTATCCCTCAAATGTTTATTTCCCCATATACTTTTTTGGTAACTTTTTCTGCTTCATTGACTTGTATTTAAGTCATAGATTAGGGGGAGGTGTGTGTCCGCGTCCTGTTGTACGCTCTCTCCTCCCATCAGCTGGTAACCATTCTTTCTAACTGAAGTTACATTATTTCCTTACAATCCTGGCTTCTTGTCATCTCCAACTGCAGCTTCAGGGCAGATGAAAAAGTCTGGCTTTTCTGTCTGGGAGAACACAAGAAAGCACTTGGAAACATAGCCCAAAAATATCTTGGTGGCACAGAAATGAGAAGGCAAATAATAATCCCAAAATGTTTTAGAAAAATTAAATTATTTAAAAATGAGATTTTACAACAAAACTAAAGAAACAAGCAGGGTGATTGAGGAGCCCAGGCCTTGTCTGGGAAGCTGCTCTCACCAGAGGGCACCCTGAGACCGTGTCTTGGCTGCTGCCACTCCTGGGTTCCCGGGCAAGGCTGGAGGTGGCACCTGTGAAATTTCTGTACATAATGCTATGTGTTGTTATAATTCAGCTAATTGTTTCAAGTCTGAAAAAAAAAAAAAAAACAAACAAGCAAACAAAACTTTAAAAATTGTTTCCTCTCCTGAAAGAAATTTGTCTCTTGGCAGCTTTTTTTTTTTTAATATACAAGACTCCAGTTCTTCCATAAATCCACCTCCTCTGCACCACAGCAGGATGAAAAATGGAAAGAGGATTCTGAAGGATACTGCAAGTTAAGGAAGCTACTTTTAAAAACACAGATATATTCTTATGTCAAAATAAGAACCTATATCTTTAAAATACTAAAATTATGAGTGATCCTAGAATACATGGAGGAAAATGAACTACCTAGGTAAAAAAAGCAGCACTTTCTCCTCAAAACAGTACTGAAGAGTCAGTAAGCTGAGGTTTTTGCAGCTGATGTTTGATTTACCTGCACGCTGAGATCATGTATGATCCAAATACACATCAGGATGACAGACACCACTGTTGCTCCTGAACAGCTTGTGTTTACTAATTAATACCAGCATTCTGCATTCATGTATTATTCCATGAGTCTATCATACAACTTTTTCTATTATTTAATTCTCCATTAGATCTTATTGAATATTTTATTTTAAAACATAATTAGTATTTGTTTATATGTGATAGGGATGTATGATGCAAAATGAGTATTAAAAATTACAAATTAGAAAGTAGTAATAGTCATTGGAGTTACAGCAGATTGAGTAGTTTAACATATTTTGTTTTGGTTAAACTGCATAAAATTAACATAAATCATTCAAATTTTAAAATAACACAAATAAAAAGGAATCTAGGCTTAAAAACCACTTTTGTTGGATATTCATCAAAAATGTTTAGATTTTTTTTCTAGAAAAGGGTTGTTCAATTCTGCAAGCCTGTGTGACATGGTTTGGTTGTCCTGACTTGGCACTTTACTCATGGGAAGTAAGCTTTGACCAAAAATCTGTTAGTGCATACTGCATGCTACTATTTGTAATAAAGTACAGTAGAGAAATGGTGCCTCAAGGAGCTTCATGCTACAGTGCTGTGGCTGCTGCAGTACTTGCACAGCCCTGTTATCTGGGGTGCTGCTTCTGGTCACCTCTAAATCTCCTTGCACTGCCAGGCTCCAGGGCCACACACAGTGAGCTCCTGAGCATCAGCAGCTCATAAATATGCTGTGAGGAACCCAGCCTCAGGGCTCTAGGGTGAGATGGAGCAGTTTTTAGTAGGACTAAGGTGATAGGAAAGAAGAGGCACCTTTCATGCAAGGCTTATGCTAAAATAATTTATGTTTCACTGAAGCATCTTTTACTGTGTTTCCCAGAAAGTGCTGAAGCACTGAGAGTTTGGCCAGAGCCACATTCTGTCTCGGGGCTGCTCCTGCTGCCCCAGCCCATGGAGGAGCAGGAGGCTTCAGCCCAGCAGGGCAGTGCCTGCAGCACAGCCACCTCCTGCACAGCTCACAGTCAGCAGGTGCTTCATGCCAAACAGCCAGCATGCCTGGAGTTAGGAACTGGGATGAAATCCCAAGTGAAAAGGTTCATTAATTAAACAAATTTCTCATTTTTACTCTGTAATGAGGTGTCTTTCTCAAAGGCCCTGTTCCTGCCAGACTCTTTTGAAGTAGCACAATTAGGCTGTCAGGAGTGAACCATTCATTGTAATAAAAGGAGTCAGCTTGCACACCTCCAAAGAGATGCACTGCTGAGCTGACAGACACCATGGCCTCATCTGCTGAGGCACCACGTAGCTTCAGGTCCTGCTGGTTTGAACATGTCTGTCACAACAGGCCAGCTCATGCAAGTCCTGCCCATGGGACTTGTGTGCCTCCAGAAATTAAGGTAGTGTGACCCAGAGAAAAACAAGTGCACACTATTTGTCTACTGAAACTGGGCTGAAGGAGCCCAATGATGTCCATGCTGCTACAGTCAGCACCTGAACTGGCAGTGTCCTGAGCTGCTGCCTGAGGCAGTCAGAGGTAATAACTGCTCTACCCAGCTGTTTCAGTGTGCTGTGTAGCTGGGGTGTAACCCATAGCACTGTCTGTGACTATGCTGGTAATGCATGTAGGCAGCATTTATTTTTAAAAGGTTCCTTGTAGCTACATTGGCTTTTTTATCAACCAGCAGTTCTCTCTCTCTGGACTGCAATGGAGGGCACTGAGCCACGTGCTCAGGAGTCTCTTGGCATTTCCACGAAAAGTTTTCATACATAGGAGGATGAAAAGCAGTCACAGTATCTGAGGGCTTTGACTTCCTCTGCAGGCAGGGTCTTTACGAGCAGTGGTCAGGTGCTTGTACGGAGCTTCTGGTGAAGACTTTAAGCTCCCTGTCCATAATCTTATTTCTTCTGAACTGCTGGTATGTGGTGGGGCACTGAGAGGTTTAATGTTCCTGGATTTCTTTGACAAGTGAAAAAAACCAAACCCGCCCAAAGCCAAACAAAAACAGACAAAAAAAACCCAACCCCAAACCAAAGCACCAAAACTAAAACCCGTTTGAATTCAGTGTAAGTGCTTTTTAAAGCAACAATAACCTGGTGCAACAGTAAATATTTTGTGCTTCTCTTCAGTAGAAATCTGATGATAAACCATGAAGATAGGCAGGTGTCTAAGGAGATAAAAGGAATAAATGTGGCTGTAGTTCTGGAGGGATCTAGCCTGGCAAACTGATAATTAAATGAAAGCCTCTCTCAAGAAATACTGGAAGCTAATAGATATGGCTATTCATTTGCCTCAGCAATACATGTTAATTTTAGCATGAACTTGATTTTTATATTTTGCAGTGGGACAAAATGGTGGAAGGGGGAGAGGGCAAGCTTTCATCCCGCCAGTGAAGAGGTGGAAGAGATTTTTAAGCACCTTAAACTTCTTAAAAACAGACCAGTGGCTGAGTGGGAGAGAGAAAAAATTTAAGCTGCTCATCTAAACAGCATTAACTAATCAGGGCCTTATAGCTGACCCAAACTACATTTGCAGACAACTGCTGGGTGATTCTTTCCTGTGCCACAGATCAGCAAGTGCAGACCTCCAGTTAGCAAATAGCTGGTGCCTGAGTCACTCTGTATTGGTGTGGCTTAAAAGGATTTCTAAGAGCTCCGTGAGTGTGAAATGAGGCACAGTGCAGTGGCAGATTGAACCTGCAGAAGTTGTTTGAGATGGCAGTGAGCTCAAGGATGCTCTGGCTGGTGCAGAGAGGAGATGCAGGAGAGGACTGACTTGTGCCAGTCTGGTACTCACAAACAGACTGTGTGCTGCCTGGGCTCAGGGAAATAGTGTATGCTTGGTACTGTGTCAGCTTTAGTGATGTGGTGCTTACCACTGACAGTGCTGCCAAGCTCCTTCTGGTTTGTGGTTGTCCTGTTCTTGAAGAAAACTAATGGCGAGGCCAGACAGACATGGCAGTGGGGGAGATGTTCACCTGATGCAGAAGGCAGGGAGGGGACTGTGACCCTGCTGTGCATTTGGGCAGGTTGTGTACAAGTGTTACATCCCTCTCTGAGGGCCTGTAATTTTTGAACCCTGTGTCCAGTTCCAGTCATATTTGTCACATCCATCAAGCTCTCATGTAACCTCCCTACAGCTCTCTGCACACAGCTGCCTGTGTTACAGGACAGTTGTGCCATCAACACTGTGCATGCTCCTAGCTGCTGCCTGGGGCTTGCTAGTGGACTGTGTCACCCCACAGGGACTGCACTGCTGGCAGCCTGAGGGTCTGCTGGGTGCATGGTGCTTGTAGAAATGAGGCCCTGATTTACACTTTCAAGTGTGGCATTAAGGGCATTAAGGTGTTTCAGCTCTGAAACACAGGCTGCAGCACAGCAGGCTTCTTTCTAGAAAAAATTCCTCTGATCTGTAAAATCATCAGCATTGAGGCAGCAGAGGGCAAAGCAGATTTTTTCTTTATTTTCTTCTGCCTCAGAGGAGGAATACTCACTTGCACTGCATCATGATTACAGCCCATTTATCAATACCTCTTTTTGCATTTCAGACCTACGATTTGGAAGTCACAAGCAAGAAGTGTTTCTTTTGAGAACAGTAAGTGCAAGGGTAAAGTTTATTTAACAAAAAGAGTAATTCTAGCTGAATGCACATTGTGAAAATACAGGTCCATTTAAAGCAAAATAGAAATGGTGGCAGCTTAGGATCAGGGAAGGAAGATAATGACAGCTGCTGCAAAATGCATCCAACAGCCATCTGCAAATTGTTAAGTTTTTATAGAATTTTTAATTTTCTTTGTATAATTATGCAAAAGAATAGAACTAAAAAAATTCAAACGTATTGGATGCTGAAAGCAAGCTTGAGGGTTGCTCAGGAACTGCATGTAGAGCCATTATAAATGGTGTCTCAAATGCTGCCTGATTTCCAAAGATACAGACTCTCTTCTCCCCATCATGAACCACCATGCAGGTCTGTGACCTTCTTGCCTGCACATCTGTGCCCAGGAGATTCCTCCCTGCCTGGCTGGCAGAGTCCCCAACAGGACTGGTGCTGGCTGCACACTCCTTGATTTGCACTCATTGCCCTTATCCCACAAAAGTCACCTCAATCTCTTGTTCCAGACTGCAGCTGTCAAAATGCACATTTCTCATGAAAAGAGGGTTGGTACCAGCTTTTCATAACAGCACTTTAAATGTAGTTTGCTCTTGCCACACCAGCTAAAGAGATTGGCTTTATGTCTCCTCCCAGGCACTGCTATAGTATCCTTCTGCCCCTGCTTCTGGGTGTGTGTGTGTGTGTGTGTGTGAAATCAAGCCTGGGAATATTCTGTCAGTCCTACCTGTATCAGGGAGAGGTGGAGCAGAGAGGAGAGCCCATGCCATTGCAGAAGGGGCTTTTGTGCCAGGGAGATCTTATTGTAGCCCTGCCACCTGAGGAGTTGCCTTTGAGCTTTCCAAAGGGACTTCCAAAGACTTCAAGAGACTTAAGGGCATGCATTAATCCTACTGAGCTCTTCCATAACCCTGGGATTTAAGCATAGATTGTGTTTAGAGTTGTCTTCTTCTTATGCATTAAACAACAAAAAAAGATAGAAATAATAATTTCCCACATTTTCATGCTCAGCAGCTGCTGCCATTTTTGCTGCCCCCACAGACGTGTGGTCAGTTTCTGGGAGACAACTGGGATGTTCAAGTTGCCAGTGAAGATAAATTACCTGCAGATTGCAGCTCAAATTCTGCTCTGACTGAGTAGCACCAAGAAATTCTCCAACTTTGCACAGATGACCAAACAAACCAGCTGGAGCCCTTGTTCTCCCCGAGCACTGGAGGATGCATTTCGCAGGCCGGCTTTGAGGACACCTTCAGACACAGCATGGCACCCGCTGCAGCTCCACACCAAGGTCCTGCTGCTTTCAAGAGCTGTGAGTTAAAAACTAGCTGAGCTTCCCCCATGGCAACATGATTTACTAAAGCACTAAGATATTGGGTCAGCCTTGTAAATCATTTTAATTATTTCACTAAACAGGTTGTGGAAATAGATCAATAGAAAATATGGCATTTAGGCTTACAATGCTGTGCATTCATTATGGGAAAGAAATTATATTAACTGATTTAGGAGCTAATAATAACTGAAAATAACAATTTAATGGAAGCCTTCCAATCCTGCACTTTGAAATCAGGATACAGTTACACAGTCTACCCATTTTAATCTCAGTCAAGTACACACAGCAATTTTTTGACTCTCAGAGAAATGTCAGTCAAGTACAAGTAACTTGCAGACTTTCAGCATCCCATAAATCACATTATAATAAAACAAAACCAGAGGAACTGTCAACAACCGTTTTTGCATACTGGCAGGGTCACACAAACCAGGCATATGAAAAATAAGAAAATATATTGCAATATAACAAAGTGGAGGTGTTGTACAGCAGAGGCTGTTTTCCACTTGCAATTGGCCATTTCCATGAGATTGTGGTTTGT
Organism: Calypte anna; assembly: GCF_003957555.1. Lineage (NCBI taxonomy): Eukaryota > Metazoa > Chordata > Aves > Apodiformes > Trochilidae > Calypte > Calypte anna. The sequence continues at coordinate 8,329,350 of NC_044257.1, read as the reverse complement.
GATGCTGGGCTTTGAAGGGCACTTCTCTCTCCAAAATGTTGGGAGTTTTGTCTCAAACATCTGAAGGCTAAATGTATGCTGAAATATATATATGCTATACATGCTAAATGTACGTGAAATATATATAAAGAGAGAGGGAGGAAAACAAACCAGAGAAACCTAATCTCTCCTGTGCAGCAAAAGCCAGGTGTCACCATACAGTAGCTGGGGTCAGCATTGCTCTATTTCAATTATTTTACCATGGCTAAACTAAATTTGGTATGCTGTGTCCTGGTTTTCTTAATGCATGCATGATAGTCACCTTTGCTTTAAATATTTCCTCCTGAAGTAAGCTGTACATTGTGACTATTTAATGCCTTATTGGCCATTGGGTAACCTCACTGAGCCCAGCAGGCATGACTGTGGGCAGAATTTAGCTGCAATCAGATACTGCACCCATGTCCCCTGCTCGCTTGAAAGCCTGCAGCTTACTGATAGGCACTTGTCACATCAGCTATCTCCACTCCAGTTTGCAGGCAGAGTCAAGCTTGTCTTTAAGCCCTCTGGCTAGATAGCATTTGAATTATGCATTTCATCACACCCCAATTAGATAGGGATGCATGACAATAACCATTATCAGTGAGTTTATTTGGGAAAACACCTTATTTTGCTACTTGGTTTACTATATGTTGTAGAGGAGAGTGAAACTTTGAGCCATGGCAAATCATGCTGCTCCTGTTTATTCCCCTGTCTCCTTGAGCTCTATCCAGTTGTTCTGGGAACATTAAGTGTTGCTTAAATAAGAATAAATGGCTTTAGCCTGAGCACAGAATGGACTGAGCACATGCCCTGTGCAGGCTGTGCATATCAGCTCTATCCTACTCCCAAGACCCTACAGTAGGTGAGTTTTACAGTGTCCCCAAGTAAACGGCCCCTGTGGCTCCCCACACCACCCCTCTCCTCCCTTGCCAGCTGCACTCAAACTCCCAGCTGTAACCAAGAGCTGGCTGGCTGTTGGATGGCTGTTTTGCCAAGCCCTGTAAATGACAGCAGGGATGAGTGAGCACTGAACGAAGGATACTCTGTGTGAACACGTGGTGGCTTTGTGGCACTGAACGTGAGCCGTGATTTCTCTGGTGCCTCCTGGCAGCAAAAACCTGCAGTGGCAAGGTTTGAATTACTCCAGGTAATGAGGCTCAATTTGGTTGACTTTTCCATGCACATTTACAACCAGGTTGACAGATACTTCCTGAACCCAGCAAAGCTCCATGCTTTTGCTTTTGAAATGATTTGCTTAAAGTCTAGCTTAAGACCTCTGTGGTCTTAAAAATAAAGCCTGGGCTAATAAAGACATTATAGGTTCTTGAAAACTACTGCAAAATATTCAGCTTTTCACATTCAACACTGCAGCAAGCTGGGTTTAGTTCTATTTACTCCATCTTTTTAACAAATCATGTTACAGTTCAGATTTTGACAGGAGCTGCTGTGTTGCTAACTTCTGTTCGCTTGGGTTTGAGCTCCCTCAGGTCTGGCACAGCGAGGGCAGCAGCCTTTCTGCTGTCCCTAAATGCTGAAAAAACTTCAAGGTGGCCATATCAGCAAACCCACAACAGGATAAGTGCACTGTTCTGTACTCTGGTTTGGTTTTCCTGTCTGATCAAACCCTGCATACTTTTCTGGAGACTGAAATGCCAGTACTATTAATTATTAAAAGATGTTACTAGATAAGGAATCTGGCTGCTGACTAAGTGGTACTGTTAACTTGAATATAAAGTCATTAGCTCGGCCAGCAACTTAACTACAAACTGAGGTTCATTTTAACCAGGATTGCAATTAGCACTTTCCTGTGCATTTAACTAACTTGAGACTTTCATACCATTACACTATAAAAGTTGAAATTATATCCAAACACTCTACAAAAGGATTACACTGTTATTATTACACTGGATTTTTACTGTCTTGCACTGAACTAACATAAATGAATCACAAACGTGTGTGTTTGGTAAAGATAAAAAAGGAAATTATGTTTCCTCAATCAAGCTGTACATTTTCATTGTCCCATTTGATTTGGTTACCTTTAGCTTCTCTTTTGCACTTTCTGAAGTGATGCATTCCCCTCGGGGTAACTGGCAGCAGTGACAGACAGAGTTTGGTCTAGATCATCACTCCAGAGTTATTCCTTGGCCTCAGGTTTAGCTGTGCACATTCTGTCCTTGTTCCCAAGTTCACACTCTGCTTGGCTTAGCCATGGCAAGGCACTCTGACCAGGTACTTCCAGCTTGGCAGAGCTCAGAGGAATGTATGTACAGTATTACAGTGTGGGGTGTTTCAACAGCATCCTGACAGACAAAGGATTACTTTACCTCAGGAAATCCTGAGGCTCCTGAGGGTCTGTCTCCTCAGGAATGGACAGGTGGCTTTTCCTTGTGCCCCCACTGTCCTTGCTGGCTCAAAGCTGGGGAAGAGGTGGTGGCTGTCCTGCTGGAGCAAAGTGCGAGAGGTTGGGTCGTGCTCTAGGATCCTGGGTCAGAGGTTTCTTGAGCCTGGCAACACAGCCCGACGTCCTGCTTGTAGTGCTTTTGAGGGGATTCCAGAAAGCAAAGAAATAAACTGGTGATGCTCCAGTGGCCCCAGAGGGCTGATTCTCTGAGCCATGCCATGGAGCATGGAGTACATCCCAGCCCCTTGGCTGCCTGATGCCAGGGGGCATGTGTCCCAAGAGGTAATTCAGTTATCAGACCCTTCACTAACATTTCTCCAAGCTGTTTGTATCTAGGTCATAACTCACCATGTATGTTGCTCTTTGTGGGAGGGAAGGATGAGACAAACTAAGGGGTGTGTCAAAGTTCTGTCACTGACCTTCCTCAAACCCATCCTCACAGTGCAGAAGCTCTCCCTGTGGGGCTGATGACATATTTTTAAAACTGCAAAGACAGGTGATTAATGATGTACTGAGAAGTATCAGTCACTTGGATCAACTCTGACAACTCTGGAAGCACTGAAATATAGCTGTCCAGAGCAGTAAATAAATAAATTACAGCATATACATGAAAAAGAGGCTCTGCTGTGGGATTTAGAGCTAAATCTCATGTTTATCACAGACTATGAATACAAAAGCACTCTTAAAAAAAAAAGAAAGAAAAATAAAAACTATTCTAAAAACCATAGACTTTGGAAATCAGAAGTATCCTCATTTTGCCAAAACAGCTTTGACTGACAGTCTAACTAGCAACACCTGCCTAGATACCATGTAGATCACCCAAAATCCCCAAAAGAGCTATGATACTCACTGGATTGCCAGAGGAACTTACAAGCCTGAAAGAAGTATTTAGTAATGAAGTTTTCATCTTCTAATTTGTTAAAATTATTTCTGTTTTTCATGACAATGACAATAATAAAATAAGAGCCATTTTATGTCATCATCTGTTTTTTTTTCATCCTGCATAACACTCCCAAAGTCTTACATGTTGCTTCCTCTTTCAAGGGTATTAACAGAGAGATGAATTCAAGTGCTGGACTGATCTGGTCATGGAGTAGAAAAAGATTCTGACACCCCTGCTCTCTTCTTCTCCAGAGTATGCTCTGTTGGAAAAGTATAATCTTCATGTGAAGTGTAAGTATTTTTTGAGCTATTTATCAAGACCTTGGTCATTTAATTTGTATTGAACTACAGATGATTTTTCCATATGAGATTTAAGAAATATTTTAACACTAACAGGAAACCAAATCTATGGGCAACAAATAGGGAAACCCATTAACTAACTCTACAGCACAGTCCTCTCTGATTTGACTTTTAATGTAACTGTGATTTGCTTGGAATGTCCATAACTGCTGTAATTAAAAGGCTGGCAGTCACCAGAGGAAAAATATCAATCCATTCACTGACAATAGCACAGCTCCTTAAAAAAAGCCATCCTGGTCAGTGCTGCATTGTGGGTGGTCACAGATGTTTATCTGAACCACTCCATTTATAATTTCTATTTTTAAACTCCTCAGCAATTGCTGGGTTTTAGAAGCACAGTCCAAACACAACAATACTCTCCAGTCCAAATACTCTCTTCCTCTTCTCCATCCCCTGTTGAACCCCATGGCCATGCCCAGAGAAGGCACTGCTGCTGCTCTGGGACAGGACAGAGTGATGCAGATGTTGCTCATGGCTGCCCTCCTGCCTTTCCAGGTTTCTTACAGCTTTCATCTTGTTACCTCTGTTCCAGAGACAGTTAATTTTTCTTGTGGAATAACTGCAATTGCTCTGGTGTGAACAAACCCCAAAGCTGTCCCAGGCATGCAGACAGCCCCGGGCACTGCCTTGGGGCATCTCACCAGAGAGCAAAGCCCTCAGCCCCCAGGCAGCTCCCTGCAGCACAGCTCAGTGATCTGCTGCCAAGGGACAAAGACACCACAAAAGCCCCAAAACAATGAAGAGGAAAACCCCAAGTCTTTTCTTTGCTGTACATGAATGCTTTACCATTCACTAATCAGCAATAATTTGTGTATGTTTTAATTCTAGCACTCTCTCATGGTTTGTAGCAGTGGTTTTCCCTTACCTGGTGGCACAGAGTCCCCAGGGTGTGGCAGGTGGTGTCCCCACAGGCCAGCAGCTCCCCAGGCAGTGCTGGGAGAGCACTCCTCACACCCAGCACCACCAGCCAGCACACACTGGCTGCAAATTAATATTCTCATAACAATCATACAGCCCCCCCACCCCGAATCAGTCTTTGCTAAAAGCATTAATTAAGCCTTTAACATTTTTGATCCCATCAATTTTCTGTTCTTTGGTTATTAAATAGATGTACTAGGGGAGTTGGAATAACAACTGCCTGAAGTTTGGGGATAATGAATAAATGAACTTTGCCAGCCTCTGGCTAAGCATGAAATTTACTGTTTAGTAACAAATGCAACGGAGGCAGCTCATACATTAACCAGCCTAGTTTTGACACACGACTTTGGGAGCACATTATTTACTTACTTACTAATGCTAAGTGAGATGAGGCTCTGAAATGTTTTATGCAGGAAACAGAAAATGACATGTTCAGCCAGGCTGCTGCATTCTTCATCACAGCATGAGGCTGCTGGCTTGTCTGCCCCTTGGTGGTCTCCTGGCCCTCTTACCATGGACAGTGATGTTTTCAGGGCTGCACACATTTACCTTGGGAGTTTTGCCAGAAAAGGAACATCCTAGGAACTAGGTAATTTTGCTTACTTGCTAGGTCTTGGCACTTTGAAGGTTACCTGTGTGCTGTAAAAACAACTTTTGTTCTGGGTATTTTTACATGTGCATGGCTCTAGCATCAGCTCTGTTACATTGTTGTAAATCCAATCATTTTTGCAGAAATCCATTAACCCACAGTAAATTTATAGCTGTGTAACTGTGAGCAAACTATGGCTGATGGAGCAGAGTGGAAATACTACAAGGAAAAGTGCAAAGTTCTATTGATTTTCTCTCAGGCAAAATGTGTGTTTCCTTATGATTATATTATATATGGCTCAACTCTGGCCCCTAACAGCCATCACTCATGCTTCCCAGCTCTGTTCCTTACTGGCTCAGCAAGGAAGAGATGCTCACTGGGCTGTCCCCCAGCACAGGGACCAGGTGCTGTTCCCCCATCTGCCTGGGGATGCACCCACCCCACCACAGGCTCTGGAGGACTTTCTGCCTAGCTCTGCCTGGCTCTGCAGGAGGCTCACTGCCTTTCCACAGCTCTGCAGCCCAAGCACTTATTACTAATTGATTCTGACAAGAGACACCAAAAGGAATGCTGAGATTTATGAAAGAGCAAGATTTGCCACTAGCCTCTGTCCATTAAGGGTACAGCAAAACCTCACTTTGCCCTTTGTAAATACAATCAGCAGAAGTGAGGCAGTTGCCCTTTTCAGAAGAAAGAGCACTCTCAAAGGACAGTTTTAGCATAAGTCCTTAACACACTCACCAGCAATAAGGCTCCATATCCTTTACATTTTTTCCATCAAAACGTTTCTCACTTCTTTAAGTGCTTTTTAAAGACTAAATAATGTACTGAAAGCTGCAGCCTCCTCTTCAGGCAGTTATTTCCCCTGCACTAAGCAAACAACTGGGCCAAGCATAGGACGTGTATTTTGCAATAAAGTTGGTATGAATGTGGAAATCAAGGCCCCCAAACCATGAGGATTCATTCTGCACATTTTTGAAGGCAGTAATATAGCAAAGGTAAAGTTACAGCCTGGTTATCTTGCTGCTGGTCCCTTGTTGAAGTTACCCTGGGTGCTGCAAATGACTTCTCTGCTGCAAACAGATCTTCACTGGAAGGAAAAGATGCCTATTGCTCTTGTCAGAAGAGATTTTTTCATCAGATCCTCAGGTTATTGTTAAGTAGTTCTGAGGTTTCATAGTGAATTAGAATATAAGAATTGTTATACTGCAGTACACTTAATTCTGACCTCAGAAAGGATTAAAAAAAAAGTTATTTTTAGTTGCAGATTTAATATTTTTTCACCTGAATGTGATCAGTCTAAAAGCCCTTGATAATTCCACTCCTGACACTGCACGTAAAACTTCCCCTGTACAGGCTACAGTACAAAGGGAAGGACAAGTTCAAGGTGGTAAGTTTCCTCATGTTTTCTGCAAACCACACAGTATCCAATTCAAGACATCATATACCCTGCAAGTGATGAAACAAGTATCAGAGCAAAGCAGAGGATCTGTTTCCTAAACGAGCACACTGAAGTATGGCTGAAATTGACGCATAACTACTTCTAGGCAGACATGCTCTACTGCCTCAGGCATCAGCTATTTATTAGATAAATTTAAGCTGGTTTTCTTCTTGTAAAAAAAATTGTTTTGGTTCTCTCCCTTAGAATGAACATGAGTCAGTGAGAAATACTCACTGCCCTTGAGAAAATGCAGCTGTGATGATGAGCTCACCCCCTGTTCAAACCCAGGCAGGTTTCACTTTCATCCATTGCTCAAAGGATTAGAGTGCTCATGACATCACAGACTCCAGCCATACCTCTGTGTTGAAGAATTGTCCTTCAACAAGTTCCCAGGCAGCAATGCTGGTATGAATTTAGGTGTGGTCTGATATTCAATTTTTTTTTTTCTACCTGTCTTTCAGGTTAGAAAAGACTCTCCATCTTATGTACATATGGAAGCCAAGGACCATGCTCTTCAGAGTCTCACACTCTGATGTACTTCCAGGTTTGCAGCAATCCACCTCCCCTCCCCCAGTTTGTTTGGAACAGCAGTTCCACTTTTTGTGGGATGATTACAGATTATTCTCCAATCCATGGCATTAAGAGGATGAACATTCTTGCAAAGATTTTTATCACCTTCGAGTCCCTATGGTGAGTTTGCCCCAATACAAGAGAGCTTTTATTACCAAAGTGTAGTACGTTTATGAAACCCAGGTGTGTTCTGGTCTCACACAAGGTGGCTGGCACTCCTAGAAAAAGCAAATTTTTACCATCTGAGACATTAAAAATCCCTTCCTACCCTCCTAGAAGAGGACTCAAGAGTGAGGTGAGGCAGGGGCATGTCTTGCTTTTGCTCCTCAGCTTCTGCCAAACAGTCCTGCTGATGCTGTAGCTGTCATTATTTCCACAATTAAGGAATTTTAAGGAATTTTCCTTTATAAAACACTTTGCAAATGAAAGGATAAGAACTGCAGTCAGACACAGGAAATTCAAAATACTTCACTAAATTCAGCTACAGAAGGTTGTTTTTGTACCAAGTCATCCTACTGACTCACTTAAAACCCAAGCATTTTGGAACAGAATAATAACTGCTGTATTTATTGTAAAAAAGCCTTTTGCTTCACTGAAGGAAAGCTCACTTGATAAAATAAGTGGCACGATTATATAATTTTAAAAAAAACTGAATATACTTTAAAAAAAATACTGGAATCCAGCCTAATGAACAGAACATTCCAGCCTGATTAATTTTTTTCATTTTCCATGGGTTGATTAATCTTTTTTCAGAGAGGCCTGTAGAAAAGCAAAGCAACTTACTTTGAGTGCTCTGTACCGTCACACTGTCCATCTGACCAGGTCTTGCATTAACTGCCCAGAGATAACTGGTGTCACCACAGCAAAAGGCACCTACAGGCTTGTGACTGCTGGCACATTCTGCTGGGGGGTTTACAAATACACATATTTGCAAATATGTGGTGTATTAAATAACTGATTTCAAAGGTACTCTATTGCTCAATTCTCCATGATGTGACAAGGTAGGGAACAGACACAACCATGAAACCTTCTTGGGGAGCTTCAGGACTCAGGGAAAGGCACACTCATCTGTAAAACCTTTATTTCAAAATCTTTTTATTCAACTGTTATTCAGCAATATACAATACAGTTTATAAACAAATGTCTTACCTTGTTTCCAATCTTCGTTTAAAAATAAATATTATTGACAGTGAATAGTAATTATGGTAAGAGGTACCTTTTTAATTAAAATGTCTCAAAAGAAATAATTTAATTAAAAAAGGAAAAGGAAATTCAAAAAACCTAAACACAATAATCTACTAAAAATATTTCCTTTCTTAGGAAGGGTTTTGACCCAACATCTTTACATATTGTCATAAAGATAACTGCTCAACAGTTCGTGCAAAATGAAGAGTCAGAGGAAAGGTTTAGAAAAGAAAAAAATATTACATTAAAATAGAGAAATCATAAGTGCCATGCACAGAGCAGGGCTTTACACCATAGTCTGGAAACTAGATGCATTATTCTATGTGGTTTACTTTCTGTGGCATCCCAAAAAATATGTTTTTCCCCCATGTAGGATTTGTCATGCTTGCTCCAGTCTCTTTCTGTCCATCTTTAAACGGCAGCTGTTTTTTTGTCAGGGGTGTGTTCTGTTTATAAATAGATTCCTTTTTTGTTTGGCTGAGGAGTAGTGGAGGAAGCAGTCCGTCAGTGGTTTACTAATAAATGTACAAGCTTATGCAGTATTAACAGGGACATATATAAGAGTGGGTCTGTAGCATAAATAGGTCCTGTACCTAGAAAAGAAAGAGACAAGGGAGAGAAGGAGATTTTACTCCTTATCTTTTCCAATATAGAAGATAAAATGCAGAAGAGAAATACAGGAAGATTTATTTTTATCACTTGGGAGCCAGGGGTCAGAAGCTTAATTTTAATAGTAAAACAGCATCCTCAAGCTACCCAACTCAAATAGCTTCCTCTTCCCCCTCCCAAATCTAACTCCACTTTCATTATGCATTACTAATGGTATGCCTAAACTTGGCTTCAGCCAAGTTACCAGCAATTGAGATTTCTATAAATACACCTTAATCTGGTGTATAGTTTCTAGAGAAATGACAGGTATCAACCAGCCATTACTTTAAAGGGAAATGACAAATGCTGCTGCTGTACTTCTTGATTAACAGGACATGAACCCATTTCATTTGGAATGGGAACAGCAAGACCTTGACATCTTCTTTACCTTTTATAGTAAATAGCAGATTTCTAAATTAAAAATGCAGAGGAGCTACAGAAAACCTGAGGTCAGACGTGGAACAAATCTGTTACAGACATTTCATCCAAACCCAGGGAGGACAAGGCCACTCCTGCTCCTATGAGGTAAACTTACGCAGCACAGTCCCAAGCTGTAGGGTCCATTCTGTCTGGGCCATCTTGGGGACCTTAAGGTGCCTGTGACCTCCTGGCTGTAGGAGAAGGACACAGCTCTCCCTGGGCAGGCACAGACACCCACACAGCCACAAGTGGCATCCACGCCCATGCTGCAGCTAACAAGCCTGTCCCTGACTTGTGTTTACCAATACTTAAGAGATTGTTCAGTTTTATTTTCTAGTTAACTGCACTGAAAAGAGAGGCATTTGCCACCATGGCCCGGCCACTCTCCTGGTGTGGGAGAGCTGAGCCATGGGGCTGGGGGCTGTTGGCCACACTGCCAGGAGCAGGACACACAGGCACAGCATGGGGCACTGGGGCTGCTCCTGCTCTTAAACAGATCACAGCTCTGCTGCTGGGCAAGGACAAGAACAGCCTCTTCCGATGAAGAAGGTTGGCTGTCCTGTGCCACTGCTGGAGAGCAAGATCTGAGCCCACACAGACAGGGATGGACAAGTCCACAGCTGCTGTTTGAGTCCCAAATACCGATGGGTGACACCTTTCCAAAGCCATGATGTAGACTACCAAGTGCATTTATCACCAACACTGAACATGATAGTGCAGGGCTGCACATGACTGATGTCTGACATGGCCACTGGACATTGCCACAGAGATGAAGGCAAAAGCAGGAGGCCAGCTGGAGCTTTGTCCTGCAACTGAAGCACACTGAGGCACCTAGGAGCTTCATCAGCACTAGATACTCTGCATGCAGGAGTAACCAGTGCCCAAAACACTGATAGAAAATACACAAAAAAAATTACTGTCAGAGCCACTTTGCAGAGTGGGAAAATTTAATTATTTTTTTTTTTTCACGGATCTCTGAAAAAGAAATCAGGCCACCTCTATTTAGGAAACTCACTTCAGACACCCTAATGCAAATACTTTAGTCTTGGTCTCTAGGAGATGTGAGTCCCACTCAGCTGTGTAATGATCACAGGAAAGACCTCAAACAGCTCCTGGGCTGGCTGTTCAGGTTACCGCATAATCTATATATTCCTCACTAGCAAAAGAGTAGTATTATTATCCAAGATCAAAAAAACAGTTCATAGTAATGTGGCGTGCAATCAAGGAACACAAGAAATGTCCCCACAGTACTATATCACAGTCACCAAGACTGTGTGATTATTCAGTTATTAAGGTTTTAATTAAATCCTTGCATGCAAAAACATGTGGCCAAGAACTGCCTCCATAGCAAGAGTAAGGCATTAAGATTAATACAGGATTTTTCTTTTTAAAGATGGAAATCATTAACAAACACAATTAACTCAGGTAACTAAAGGAGCAACTTGTTAACTTCTTGAAAAAAGACACTAGAAGTGTGTGCAGAAAAAGTACACAACAGCTGCTAAAGCTCAGGTTCCTTCACAGCACATGGGACAATCACCAAACATCCTTGCTGCTCTGAGGCAACAATGCAGCAGCTCATGAGCTCAGATTTGCCTTCCCTGCTCATAGGTGCTGAATTTGTGCCAGTTCCACACCTGCCCACCACTGCTGTGAGGGTCTGGCCTTGGGTATTTATTTATTATGTTCCTTCAGTGAACAGGACCTCAGTTTGAGGAGGTGCTTCCAGTAAGTCAAAAAGAAAGCTGCACTTTTGTAACGGGGGAATTGACCCTTAGAATTCCTCCCCTTCGAAAATGGGTGAATTCCCCCTTTTACCTTTTAGGGGAAGAGACTTGCAATAAAATTCACACTAGATGGAACCACACAATTGGCATTCTGTAATTGAAAGAAGTTTTAAATATCTGCCACACAGAAGTAAAGAACACGACACTGTCATTCTCACTTCACTGTCTTCTACATATTTTTTACCTGATCAGGATTAGGAGCAAGCTGCCAATGTAGCTGTAATTACCACTCCAATCGGAATTACTAAATTAAGTAGATCTGAATGCAGATTATCTAATGATTTTTTTCTTTAAATAACCCTATCCTACCCATACATAAAGAACAGAGCTAAGTGTGTTAGCAGAATACAAGATGACACGAGGAAAATGGCTGTGCTGAGAGCACGTGCCTGAAGAACCTGTGATTTCCTTTAAGAAAGGATCACCTCTTTGCGTTAAACAAAACCATGTGGGTCTTTTTGGAGTGACCCACAAATAAGCAGACCCCCAAACCTTTCAAATTATCAACATTTCCTAGATTTTAGCTAAAGACATTGTCATGCCTGAGATCTAAGGGAGGCCAAACTGTATAGAGTAAGCCAGCAAGAAGTTACTTGGAAAAAATGTAGACAAAGGATAATGTTCAGTGCTCTCTTTACATGTGAAATCTCCAGCTCCCTGATGTGAAAGGGCTTCAGACTGGAAAGCCAATTTTAAAATTCATAAAGTAGTAAAGTAGTTCTAATTATACCAGTTCAGTGAATTCTACGCATAACTAATACAAGACAGGCGTAGCAGACAGTGTCCATCAGAGGACTTGCTCTGTTCTGCCCCATTTTGAAATAAGCACACACAACCAAGACACTGTGATTCTGTGCCACAGCCACACCAGGGTCAGAAATTACAGACAGTACCTGACATCCTGCCTGAGCTTTGTTAGCACAGCTCTCTTCTCCAGCCATGGCACAACAATCTGCACACTGTGATCACACTGACTTCCCCACAGAGAACAGTTGCTGCTCTACCAAACTGCTCTTCTTCCCAGCTAATAAAATTGCCTCCCAACTGATAACAGCCTAGCAATACAAAATACTTGGCTGTTAACCACTGTTGTGACAAATAATACCATTCTGCTGACAACCCCATTTTTTCCAATACAAACCTACTGGAACCGTTATTGACATATGGGATTGCTTTGCCATTATCTAATTTAAAAAAAACCCCACATAGTAAACAGCAATAGTGAACCTGCCAGCGTTCTTACTGCTTTAGAAAAGCTAAATCAAAACCCAAACCAAACCTCTCATTACCAGCACAGTCCTGTCAGGCTTTGTTATGTAAAGAAGAAACACCTTCCTTGCAGGACTGCCCAAGATCCGTTTCCTGGCAGAGCCTTCTTTAAGCTTGCTTCCCAACTGCAGACCACCACTATTACTGTCCTTCTCAAAACTAGTACCAGTAAGATGGTCTTGACATTTCTTTCTGCTAGGACTGCTCAGGAGGATACCACTTAAAGTATCAGGGAGCTATACAATCTACAGCAGAGTACAAGTGTTACCTCCTACATCAGCTAAGCTGCATAAGTATAGCAGAAGTGTGGAACATATAACAATTATCTGCCTCTTGTATAAGACACAGATTTAGTGAGCTGGTACTGCCAACTAAGACTCTGTTTTGTCAAGTATCTATTGAAACTGTACATAAAGAACTAGTGCTATATGTATATTCCTGCCTGGAATGCTGTTTGTTCATGCACAAAGAAACTTGGATGCACTCAGCCTTCCCTCACACAAATTTCTTTTTACTCACGAATCGATCTCAAAGAAATACAGACCAACGTTAGGTAAAACTTCTACATGCACCAGAGAGACATGTAATATTACCTTTCCTTGTGCTCAGCAATATTTTTGCACCATTTTTTTCACCTATAACTTGAAGATATTAAGATATTAAGATATTAAAGAAAGTAAAATAATATTCCTATTTTTTTCAAGGACACTGCACATGCTTTAGTAGAATAAGTTAGTACAGTTTTTTCTGTCCTCCAGGGAACAAGCAAGAACCACTGAAAAGAGGTTACTCAAATAAATTGCAATTGCACAGCACAAAAACACCCTGGCACAGCTTGTTTCTGCCCTAGGTAATGAGGTGGCAAAGTACTGCAGTTCGTGCTTTTGTCCAGTTTGAGAATTAATCTGTATTACACACACACAAAAGAAGGTATTTGACCTCACTTGTCCCCAAAGCAGTCTAATTTGCCTAGATATTACAGTGCTAGTGATGTGTATTTAATGAGGAATCTTTTTGCATGTTTATTATCCAGTGACATTTAGGAGGTCAGCCTGATAATTCAGTTATGGCCTCTGTCTTGCTACTTTATTTAATGTAAAGGAAAATGTGATGTGACCCAGGCTGCATTTAAACTACAAATAACAGAATTTGAGCTCATATATGGTCTCAGAAAGCACAGGGGAACTGAAGTAGACACAAACATTAGTAAGTTGGAAAGGCAAGAAGCCGAAGCTGAACAACACCACAGAGAGAGGTTCCTTTCTTGCTGTTTTGTGTAATATTCATATGTTGAAGATAAATGAGCTCCACAGGCTGTTTCTCAAGCTACCACACAATCATCCAAATTCTGACTGAGCCAGGGGAGCAGTAGACCCAGACCCTTACCCAAACTTAATCCAAACTCAACCATAGCCACTCTAAACAAAGACCCTCTACCCAGCTACAGAAAAAAATACTTTTTGCTTCCCAGTGAATGATGGAGATCTGACACCCTCCCGTGTGTTCTTCTGCCTCAAAGCGGGTTGCCACAGCTTGACTTGGTGCAGGTGCTGCTCTGACAAACACCACTGGGAGCTGGAGAGGCACAGGGGCTGCTGAATTCAGACCTGGTACTTCATTATCTCGGGTCATGTAACCCACAGGCAGACCTCCCTCTGCCTCAGACATAAAAGGCTTTGTAGGGGGCAGTGGGATAGGTGTGAAGGGAAGACTTTTCTTCTTCCTTGCTGTGAATTCTTCATCTCTGCTTTACACGAGTCTGTGTCCTACATAGAGCACTCTTAGCAAAATGAAGCAGTTTCCTGCTTCACACTCCCATCTTGTTTATTTTATTTAAAGAGTTCACTTCAGAGCTTTGAGAATAGAGATCAAACAAATAAAAGGGAATTTGGAAGTTTCAATGTCTGATCTATATTCTGGTCAGAAGTTAAACTAAAAAATTGCCCCCAAGCCATACACAGGGGTACTCATTTTGGAGACCATTTGTTAGGATTTAATACAGCCAGTTTGCCTTCCAGAAGATCAACATCAAGATCCTCATTTATTACTTCACCTATCAGATGATAAAATTAGTCTCATGACTACAGCACAGGACTTAAATTTAAGAGAAGTGAAATTATGTTTTCATATTCAATTTCACATCTGCCATACACTCGACCAAGTCGGTCATAGCTCCTCCTGCCCATTGTCCTCCTCATCCATTTGGACTGCAAACTTTCTGGGACAGAGACTCTGAGTGTCTTGCTCAGTGATGCTTCCATATCCCACTCAGTGAAACCTTCCAAACACATCAGCACTGTATGCACTCTTTCACTAGCTCATCCTGCTTTTTTTCCTATAGCAAAAGATTCTATTAGCATATAAGTATTTAAATTGAAACCTCAATATGGTTCCAAGTGGAAATAATGACAACTCCTTCTCTGATAGTCTTAAAACCTGTAATCTTAACAGAAGATCTTTGTCTCATGAGAGTAAAAAAGGTTAAGAGCTTCTCTGCTGGTAAGGTAGAATGAAGTGGGAACAGAGCATGTTACTTAGACTGCAATGAGGCAAAGTTTTCATATGGCAATTTAAACATCACAGACAAAATTCTGCTTGAACAGCCAATATTTCTGGCGTATTGGGCAACTTTTCTGTTATGCCAGATCTATTCCCTTACATACTATAATGCTGATGACAAACCTGTACCAGACACAATTTCAGATTACATGTCCAAAACTATGACTTTTCCATTTATACTTGGGCTTTCAGATGAGACTGCATGCTTTTCAGAGAATCTCAGTAACAAGCACATTTATTCTAATAATTTCATGTTTCGGTTCAACTCGAAGAGAGAAAGAATCACATTTTTCCACACTGCATGACTGGGACTCCAGATGAAGTCAAGAAGAGCCCTGCAGGCACATCTGAAAGCAGCAGTTGATCTATAATCACATTTATTGGCATACAAGCACACAGAGGCCCTGTCTTACTGTACTGAACATATTGGGAAGATTTCTATTTCAAGGAAAATAGGATTAGAACCCAATTCATGCAGGACACTGTGGCTACTGCCATGCTATCAGCTTTTAGGCAGAGCTCTCTAGCGTATTAAATGAGGATGTTTCTTAATCACTGATGGCAAATCCATTGTTTGAGCACATTTGTGCTTTTATACAAAGGAAATATCCCTGTGTACAATTAGAAGACTTACAAGCACTAAAGACTTTTGAGAGTAAATGTATCAGATGATTCAGTTGTTACCCACAGAATTGGTGAAAATAATTATCTGTGTGTGTGTTAGAGCTTGAAACAGCATAATGAATCATATGCATTATGCTACTATGCATATATATAATTCACGTATCAACACAGTGTTGGGTCCTGTGGTGTTGTACACCCTATGTGAACAAAGATTTAGTTATATTTGATGATCCTAGTGTCTGGAAAACCAGCTACAGCACAGCCTGAGGTTGAGGACTCAAAACAAGACTTCTTGCTTACACAGGTAAAAAAGAGAACAGTACTTCCTATAAAGGACTATATTCTTGACAGAGAAAAATAATTACTGTACCTAAATAGCTCTAAAGAACACCACTTCAACATACAAATGAAATCGCTGAAGCTCGAGGTTTTTTCTTTTAAAACATTTTGAAGAAAATTTAGTGCTTATCCAACCCAAGTGACACCATTAGAGACCTGAGTCTTCAATTTCCTCACAAAGCAGGTGATACCCTGCCAAGTCTTCAGTACGGGGACCTCCACTTCAGAATTTTATCCACATTCCTTTATTCTGGGTAGGGAGCAACAGTGTGTTTAGGGGAGATAACCTTGCTGTACACCAAGCTGTCTCTCTCTGCTTCAAACTAAGCACCTGGCCCAGAGAGTCCTAAAATACACCCGTGATGGGGAACTGGGAACAGTCACCAGCAATCTGCACCTCCTAAGCACCAAAGAGACATCTCGTAGAACAAGCTTCAGACAATTTGGGTTCAGAATGCACCTTAATCAAGAACTTTGAGGACCAATAACCAATACTTTCAGTTCCTAATCTCCTGAGGTTAATATTTATTGGGAAATAATTACTGCCAGCTACAAACTACCACAGGTATGGAAATTACAATAAAGCAAGTAGAAGCTTGTTATTCAGGGGGTCTTGATTCAAGCAAAGGAAAGAAGATATTTTTTACACAGGACCATACCAAAACACAAGATCTGTTCCCTCTCTCAGATGGGGACCAAAAGCAGTTGCTGTTTTATACCTGGTGTGAACAAGGCACTATGAACTACAGACAAGAACAGGAGCCCTGTGCTCCCTGCACTGACTTCAGCTCTCCCAGAACTCAAGCTGCCACGGAGTGGCACTGCTCACAGACAATGTGCACAGGAGAGACCTCACAGCAGGGAATTTTGGTTTTAGCCTATTTTGTAGCCCTCTTAGCATCACTCTCCATCTGGAAATCCCCACGAAGTATTTTCTGCATTCTGCTACCTTTGTCACTGATTTAAATAATTCCATTATCTCCACTGCTGGCCACAATGCTTACATTTATTTGCAGAATTTAAATCCGACCTAGAAATGATGAAGCAGTGCCACAGCCCTAACCCACAGGCATGTAAAAAATCAGGATAGACAGCAGTTTAGATGATCCGGGCAGGGGGGTCTTGCCCTCACAGACATATGTGACACGCTCTCTTGGTGGCACACACTCACATCCATCGTGTTGAGATGGAACAGAGCCCCACTGCACTCCCATTGTCCTGTTTTAGGTCATATGCACATTGCAAGCTCTGGGATGGGCAGGCAGGGTGCACAGTGATGCTATCCTAAACCTAACTTCTGTTACTGGCATGGAAAAACACTGCAAGAGTTCTCACTGTAAGAGACTGGAAAGAAGAAACACAAAAGCAGCCACAGCCTTGAGTTCCTGGGAGGAAAGCAGATACTTCCAACAGTAAAAACAACAGATCATGAACACTGTACTCTTCAGTTTAGTTTTTTTGTGGTGGGTGAATACAGCAAAAGGCAAACTGACTTTTTTATATGTCCACAGCATCGTGTAGTTAAGACTTCAGGAATCACCACTATGTCTTCCACTGGACGCCAAATGAACAGTCATCTTAGTCCTTAGGAATGACTAAGAGCAAAACCCCAAGTTTTCACATATCCTTCTACCCCAAGAAAGAAAGGAAAGCATTCAGGAAACGGTGAAAAGTAGGAGTCAGAGAAAACACAGCACCTGAAAAGCACTGGCAGGTCACAGTGACCCACATACAACAGATTTCCAATTACTGAAAGTCAAAGCCTGCAACCATTTGTCCTGAAAGTGTGAAAAGGCATCAGGAAAGAAGCGGTGAACATTCCTGTGTGAGAATTTTGAATCTGTGTCAGATGAGACCAAGCCAACAGAGAGGAGCTCAGGGCCTTCCCGCACAGTCAGTGGAATATTTTTTTTCCCTTCTTCCACAGATAACTTGGCATAGCTATTTGTTCAACATTAGCCATGGGACAGTGGCTGAGTGGGGAACTTGAGCCCCGACCACAGCAGCACCACAAAGCTGGAAATACGTTTTGCAGTGCAGATTTAAGATTGTGTTCCTTGCCCTTCAAGAGCCTTATCCAATGGTAATGTGGCATTAGTAACTAAGACCATTATTAAAAGGCAATCGTTATTAGCACAGTATTTACATTTGCAAACCATGAATACAGCATAGTATCTCCGATTCTTAACTCAGCAGTAATTTAAATGTGGAAGCTCATTTCACAGCAGTTTGTATTTCCCTTCCAACACGGACCCTTCTCTGCACGGGCCTCGCACCTGCCTGGGGTGACCAATCCCTGCAGCTGCTGATTTCATTTCTCTGCAGAACAGCCACGGCATTTTACTCACTTGAAGATGATGCTACTCTTTAAAACCCATGTCCGGAAAGCTGCAAGGGGACCTCCCACAGCACCTACAGAAAGGAAGCAGGTCCCAGCCCCACTGCTACTTTATGAGCCGACAGGGCGTCCCGGCTCTCGGGATGGCTCAAGTACATTTCCTTACACACTCGGGACACGATTATTGAGCTTTAGTACCTCAGCCACAGTCCCACCCATGCCGGGCGGGGTCTCGGTGCCCGACCCTAAACGAAGGGCGGGACTGAGGAAGCCTCGTCCGGCAGGGGAGAGAGCAGCGCCCCGCGCCTTACCTGACCGTGGTGCTGTCGGAGGATGGCGGCCTGGCCGGGGCGGCGGCGAGGCTGAGGAGGCAGCGGCGACCGTCGAGGCGGTGGCAGTGGCGGGGACAGCCCCCTCGGCCGGGGGCGGCGGCGGGCGCTTGCCGGGGCCGGCGGCGGCGTGGGGCGGGCGGCGGGGCCGTGTCGGCGGGGAGCCGCTCCGCTCTGGATGTGCGAGACCGCCTCAGCTGCCTGCACGTCGGGCGGCGCGAAGCGGGAGAGGACGCGCAGCAGCGCCTGAGCCTTGTGCTCCTGCGTCTCGTCGTCGCTGTAGTCCGCCACGCGGCACTCGTAGACGCCCTCGTCCTGCGGCCGCACGCCCGAGAGCCGCAGCCGGTGCGAGATGTCGTTGCCCTGGACGCGGACGGTCTGCAAGAGAGCGACCCCCCGGGCTCCGCTCAGCAGCGAACGGCGACCCGCACCTTCCCCTTCCCGACCCCAGCGACCCCCATGCACTCCTGGGTGCAGTCCCAACAGAGCTCCTTCTAGCCCCGGGTACTCGTCCTTTTGCTGTCAAGAACACCGAACCTGGGGTAACTACTACCACTCCCCCAAGCGAGTGCACCAGACATTTAAGCCGTGCTTAAGGTGCTCCTCGACGTAAAAGCCGCACTTCGGGGTCTCAAGGGGCCACGCAGAATTAGCCCACGCAACCCACGCCACTAGCACTCTGCCAAGCACTCACGCGTGCCGCCCCTAGCCTGGGGGTCCCCTCTTCCATTTCCTCCTGCCAGGGCCCCCAAGCCCGCACGAACCCGCCCCAAACTGGAGGCGTGGCGAAAGCCCAGCACCCCGCGGCCGCTGCAGAGACCAGCCCCTGCTGGGAGCAATGCCCCACACCGAGCCCCGCACCGAGCCAGGCTCGGCCGCTGCGGCGGGCGGGAAGGGATCCAGCCGCGGCCCAGCACTGCGGACAGCGGCCGCCTCGCTGGGACAGAAGCCGGTCCCAGGCCCGCACCGACAAGAAGGAGCTCGTTTCCTGCAGGACAGGGAGAAAGGGGGTCGCGACAGGCGACTGCGGTTTGCAGAGGCAGTGGAAAAAAGCAAACCTTCCTAATCCGGCCACAGTGCTTTTCAAACGTGGCTAAGGAAGGGCTGCAAGGCAAACATCACCTCCTCTGGATTTGTGAGGAATAAGACGTGACTGTTAAAACAGCAACAGATGGTGATGTTTCGACCAGCCACGACACACCGAGAGGGAAAATGTGCAACGCTCCCACGTGCTGCAGGAGCGGGGCTGCCAGTGAGACCAGCTGTACTCGTGTGTCAGGAAAGGAGGGGGGGGCATGCAGTAAATCCCACGTGTATGAGACGAGGAGTGTGCACCACTCAGCTCGAGCTGCACTTACGCTGATTTTGGTTGCATCCTTGCTTGTTACCTAAAAAAAAACAAAACAGAAAAAGGTAAGATTAGACTCAACACAGCACATCACACATGACAAAGATGCTCATATCCCCACCCCAATGCAAGGAAAGGACATGGCCAGATGCAGCTTTTTTCACCTGCCATTCACACAGCCCATGTGTGGCTGGGGGATGTTCCTCCTGGGGAAGGCAGCACAGCAGTGCTCAACTGGGGGGACCGTTTTGGTAAAGCTCCTGTGATGCCCCAGTAAGTGCTGTCTTCACCAAGGGTGCAAACAGCAGCCAAAGAAATGCTTGTTGCATGCTGTGCTATGATGTGTAGCTCACAGTCACTAACAAACACCTGGGAAGGTGCTTTACCAGCAGCATTAGCACAACAGTGAAGTGGTTGCACAGGCTGGATCCCACACTGCTCAGGGCAGAGTTTCAGTCCTGAAACATCCCTGGAGCAGGTATTGTTCAGCAGGTTTCATACTTGGTTATTTTTTTTGTCTCCAGCCAACTCCTGTAAACCTAAGTGATGCCTCAGATGTCACTGATGTGCCTCCCAGGAAGATGGTCATCATTCTCCAGGCATGCCCTGCCATCATTTATTGTAAAAGCAACTCACAGTTTTTATATAAGGTTAAAGAGACATTTAAATCCAAGCGATTTATTTCCCTGTCTGACAACTGACTTACACTTTCCCCAGCTAGGTGGCATCGCATTAGCTCAGTGTCTGTATGTTTTGCATCTCTATTTGAGCTCTGCAGGAAAACAAGTGTGCCACAGAGCAGGGAGCTGGCACAGGCATGGAGGCTGCCATGGGCACCCTGCTGGCACAGAGGCCAGGAGGCTGGAAAGGATGATGTACTCTGTGCACACTGTGGTAACACAGCCTGGAAATCCTTCTTTACCTCATCCTTGTACAGCCCCATCCTGCACTAGCAAGGTGTCTTGCACTAGGAGGAGGCTGCACGATGAACTGGCTTATGCTGGGGAAATGCAGCTGGAAAATTTAGTATAAAGCTTACCCTTATGCCAGGTGGATGCTGGTAAGGGACAAAAAAGATTAATTCTGCTTCATACCTTTTATTTACAGTATCTGAAAACATATTGCTGAGCTCCAGATACCGACACAGGTTTGTGGTCTGCACCCCAGGAAACTGCATGCATTCGTATATGCAGGTTGGTCTGTACTTAACAAAGAGGAAGAGGTGTATCCCTCATTGCCTCTCTATCAGTGAGGGCACTCACACAGGGCTCTCACAGTATTTACAGTTCCTTGGTCAGCCTACAGAAGCACTGGTTTTGGCTGGTGCCCACTTCATACTACATCCATTTTTTACTGCTTCTCGAGTCCTCATTGGTGATTTTTCAAGCAGGACATCTATAATTTTCTATTTACAACCCTTAAGCCCTGTTTTTTCCTGAGGTGAAGTCCCCCATGGTGCATGTCCTGATCTCCTCAGTCCCAGGGAGGGCCTGGGGATGCTGGTGCTTCCAATAGCTCCCTGGCTCTGAAGACTGCTGACTTGAATCGGGTTGGCCCTCAGAGTATGTTGCACTTCAAAGAATTGATAATCTCCATAGCACGGTATTAACCTGCTCCTGCTTGCCGGGGACACTGATGGCTAATTCGATGTGCAAGTTCTCTGGCGGGTTCTTTAAGGTACCACCACTGGATTTCCAAGGAGTAAGAGGTGGATCCGCTGGCTCGGAAAGCGCAAGGCATCTCAATATCATCTCCCTCCCTAACAGTCACATCTTTGGGAACTTCAGTAAAGGTAGCTGGGAGGGGAAGATAGAGTTACAAGGCCAAGTTAACAGGAGAGATTAAAAGACAAGATCAGTCTTTTCCAGTGCAAGGTGAGCTGTTTTTAGTTGAAGGAGCAGGCTTTGGGCGAGACAGGATTTTCCTGTAGTCCGGTGACCGTGGGATATGCGGATCACCCGGGACAGGGATGAACCGGTGGCCGCCGCCATCCCGCAGCGGGGCCGCGGCTCCAAGCGGGAAGGGAAAGTTTGAGGAGGATCTTAAAGCCCCGTCGTCCCCCCAGGAAAGCCCTCGGCTGGATACAGGAGCACCAGTGTCCCACTGCCCCCTCCCTCAGATCTGGCGTGGGGGCTGGTCCCGGGCTGCGCGCCCGCTGCGCCCCGTTCCGCTCCGCGCCGTTGGCTGCGAGGCGCCGAGCCCGCGCTGCGGCAGCTGCGGCCGTAACAGTGCCACCTTGTTCTGCAAAAAGCCCTCCCCGGGCAGCGTTCCCTGCCCCCAGCCATCAACATTTCCACAGGGAAAAGCGGCGGGGAGGACGGGATTTGGAGCACTTGCCGGCCGGAGCTCGCTGCGGTCAGAGCTGCGATCCCCGCCGCACCCGAGCCCCAGTGCCTCCCGCTGCCAGCGCGTTGTGGTCCGGAGCGGCGTCACCGCGGGAAGAGGCACAAGTTTCCTACTCACCGGTGACGATGAAACAGCAGAGGCGCGTTCAACATCAGGTAACAGAAGGTGCAGAAGAGCCCCCGATTTTCCATCTCATCTATGTGGGCTGCGGGCGGGGGCCGGGCTCGGGCACGCCTCAATCCATCGCACACAGCAGAGCCGGGTCAGGACTCCTTCCCAAAAAGCCAAAGCCGCCCAACTAACCTTGGTTTGTGGGGAAGCAAATATAAAATCCACAGCTGGCTGCTCAACTCGCTGGCAGGTAGAAGCGACGTCCTGGGAATGAAGGGATAAATCGTCCCGATTCTTTGCTCCGCCGCGATTTGGATTCAACCTGCCCTGCGCTGAATGGGGGCTCCTGCTGCCCGCAACCGAGGACGCGACGCTGGGCTCCCGTCCGAGACCCATCACACTGACAAGTTCCGCTCTCGGGGTTCGCAGAAAGGTCCGTCCCAGGGCGGCGGGGACCGAGCCTCCCTCTCCCTGCGCCCGAGGAACTCCCGATGTCTTCCCGTCGCGGCCCGGGCTCTGCCCCTGCACCGGCCGCACGGAGGAGACGCGGCGGAACGTCCGAACCCTCCACCGGCCCGGGCGACGAGCGGCCCCGGCCGCAGCTGCCCCCGCGGGCCCGGCCCCCGCCTTCGCGGCCGCGCACCGCTCCGCCCACAGCGGGAGGTTCCCGCCTGACACCGCCCCGCAGCCCGCGCCGCCGTCCTGCCCTCCTCCCCCGTCCCCCCCGGGGGTGTCTGTGCGGCTCGGTCCGCACCGGTGCCTCCCGGTTCTCCCAGAGCTCAGACTCGCTCGGGACATAACTGAGGGCAGAGCAGTAACCGGGCTGCTTTTTGCTGGCATCCGGAGACAAGTCTGGGTCTGTCTCCCTTTGGGGTACGTGCCCAGAGCTGGTTGCTCAGTTGCTGTCAGGCTTCCAAACTCACTGTGTTTAATACTTGCTAAAATACATTAAGGGGAAAACCAACCAAGCAAACAACAAAACACTATTGATTTCGAATACAATATCATAAAAAGAAAATGTTTCTGTTGGATGTGCTCTTCCTAAGGCAAATCTCCCAATTAAAAGTCAGTGAAGTCATTACCATGAGTTACAATCACAAGCAGAGTTTGATTTTTTGCAGCAAGTAATGTGAGGGAGCTGTATTTTAATAAAGTTGAGGTGCTTTTCTAAGATCTCTGCCTTTCTAAAATAACTGCCTCCCCCCCTGAATTTCCCTTAAGAGACACCATTATATGAAGCCAAAACTTATCACTGGGATAGCATGGGAAATGTGTTCTATGATCTACAGAAACTATCCTGTGTTTCTAGTGCTTTTGTGTTCTACCAGAATGCAATGCTGGATACAAGATTTCTATGGAACAAATTATTTAGAAACATTAACTTTTGAAATAACTAAAACAGACCAATTTTTAAATGGGTGTTAGAACCTGGCTTCTCAGCTAAGTGCCTGTCCAGCCAGCCAGATTGCTGCAGGCTGCAGGGGTTGAGCCCTGCCAGCTGCTGGCTCCCTGCTAGGAAAACCCACTCACATGGTTTCCACTAGGAAGTTTCAATAAAACTCACACAAAATAAAATTCATACTGAAACTGCATTAAATCACTGTTTCCTGTTGGATTTTTTTTCTTCTTCAGAGAATTTTCTACCATTTCTGCCAATCATATAATGATTTAAATCCTGCAACAGTTCTCTGTTAATTCTATAATTCCTCACATTTCAGAACAACTCCTTGCCTTTCTCTGTAGTCTTTACTGGGAGCCTGTCCTGCCAGCACCCAGCGCCCAGTTCCCCAGGCAGGTGGAGTCAGACCCCACCAGACATAAAAACTTTTGTTGTAATAACTGTGAAACACCATTTAAACAGCCAAATAATCACATTTTGCTTTTCCACCCACAACCTCAGTGTGCTTCATGCAGTAAGAAAGTCTCATTATTTCTCTTCACATGGCATTAAGCCAGGTAGTACTGCAGTGAGTTTTACTATCACCTTGCCAGGGCCTCCTCATAGAGCTTCACCCACCAGGCCAGATGAAGGCAGGGAAAGGCAATCATGCCAGACATACCTGAGGAAGTAAATCCAGCAGCCAATCCACTCAGCAGCAGAATTATTTCAGTCAAATCCCAAGAACTGGTTAGCTGGGTCCTCTGATAGTGAGGCAGATCCACTACTTTGTGCTCTCTGCAACAGAATTGATTAGGAAACTCCTGATGAATAAACAGAAACCAAACATAACAATTTTCATGTCAAATTACTAGGGACAATTCATATTTTAAAAACTCTTAGTTTTTATTAAAATTGATGCTTAAAATTTCTTCTGAAATTGCAGTGTTTCAAAAATTTATAAAGGCTTGGAACATAAAAATACCCAATTCATGGTGAGTTTTGTATCATAGATATAAAAAAAAAGTAATAAAAATGAAAGGCAGATGCATTTAAACTTAGTTATATTTTAGTAAATCTAAAGTTGTTATTGTAGCAATACTGCTGCTGAAGTGAAGAAAGTCTTAGCTTAAAAGCATCCCTCAATTTGTAACATTAAACCTTCAGTTCCACTTTATTTACTATGCACCAAACTCGATTTTATATGTAGTTTAACACTGAAGTGCTGATATCTTTGTATTCAATTAAAATAAGGGATTAGGAACACAAGTGTGTTTTTCACAGTTTTAAGTTAGAGTAATAACAAGATTCAATGAGTAATAACAAGACTCTATGCTTTGTTTTTCTACTAAAATGATAATGGGGGACTATTGAGCTCTACACTGACTAGCAAGTATTCTATGCAAATCGCTTTGCTCTTAGGACCATAACAACATTTGAAGTCATTTTATTGATTCACTCCTGCCAGCAAAAGGGGCTTCTACTGCACAGAAGCTGTCACCTGCCTGCACTCAACCCCCAAAAGGTGGTGAAAGGCAAGAAAATCACAGGGAAAAGATCCCTTGGCAGTTGCCAACACTGCAGCATCACCCACACCAGCAATTCTCAGTTTAGGTGCTTAAAGGCTGTGTTTTGTTGATGACCATATTTTTTTTCTGTAACTGTCACTCAGATATTACATTAGGCTTCATGGCAGAATGATAACTATTTTACACCTATGCAAACTGAAATTGGTTGTTTTTTAATGGAGAAATCCTATAGCATTTCCATAGCTTTCCACTTCAAAATCATATTTTAGTAGAGAAGATTCTCTCTGCTGTAGGGTAAACCAAAACACAGCAGCATTTGGTCTGGCAATATGAATCTTTGTCACTTTATCCACGTGACTTCACATCTAATCCATCCCCTAGGAGATGGTGGCAGAGGCAAGCTCTGGAGTCCCCTTCCTGGCTCCTGAGCACCTTTTCAAGGAAGCCAGGAGGGACCACTGGATGAAACCAGCAGAATTCCTCCTGAAGGGAAGTTATCGTTGTCCTTTCTCAGTCCCATTCTCATATTCCCTTCTAGCTTTGATGTGAAGTGCAGGAGCATTGCTGACCTCAGGAAGTGATGGCAGAGTGAACGAACAGCAGATGAGGATTTGGCACTTTAAGCAGACACTGAGACTTACAGGACTGGTAATGCAAGACTGCTGTTGCTGGACCATGTTTTATAGCAACTCATGAAACCCCATAAACAATTCCAGCACTGTGCAGCTGATGACATTTATGAACATTTCTCCCTGTAATTTTTTAAATTACTAACAACTGTTATCTGGATAACAAAAATACTTTCTAATGGCTGCTTGAGGAGCCTTTAATTCATACCCTGCTGTTTGGAGTTACTCCATTCAGAAATTAAAACAGTGCAGGTCATCTTGAAAAACAAGAAAGCTGAAGAAATACCCAGTTTTACACACACAAAATATATGTGATGAGACATTTACTTTGAGTTGGTATAAAAGTGATGTAATGTACTTGACATGGTGTGGTATTCCTACCATACTGAAGCAACCTTAATCTCTGTCCCAAATCCTTCATGAGAAGTAAGTCCTGATAGCACTTATTCTTAGATTTTTGTCAGAGTTTAGGTTTTTTTCATTTTTCTCATTAGACTGGCAGGTTCTCAGATCACAGGGGTGAGTTCTACTCCTACTGATATAAAATAAATGCTCTTGCAAAAGACTCCTGTGAACACGGAGGGCAGTTCTGGCCCTCTGCTCCTGTGGTGGACAGGGCAGTGCGGGAAGGTCAGGCAAACTCTGGGGCCCAGGGCGCCTCCCCATGAACCTGAGCATGCTGATGGCATCCTGAACCAGTTTCAGTTTCTGAAAACTGAATTATCTTAAGAGGTGAGGTGCAGAAGTGAATCTTGGATATAACACACCAAAAAAAGAGCAAGAGAGAAAGATGCTAAAATGTTCTCATCTCTGCTTCCAGCACAGTGACCTTCACTGTGGAGCTTCTGCCTCTGAGTAGCTCATAACAACAAACTGGCACCTCTCAGCCTGGTTGCCTTTAAAATGTCACTGGTTTTATATCAAATCAAGAGCTATAATTGCATTTTTCCTTCCTTTCACCTCCCAAATTCCAGTCCTGATCAGGCCCCAACCAAATGGACAATGTACTTGTGTTCCCATAAGAAGTCTGTAAAAGGTCATAAAAGCTGCAGGGTCAAACATTTGGATTGGTTTCAATACAAACGATGACTTTCCTATTTCCTACCTGCAAGCAGTGGGACTGCACTGCCTTGAAGTTATTCCAGGATCCAGGTGACAGGCAGAACTACAACACAGTGTTTGAGAAAAAACTGATTTCTCTTGTATTAGGAAATTCAGGCTTAAACCTGTCAGACTGGGCTATCTCTTTGGTTTATTCATCCTTACTCTGAACAAGTGGCATTTCCACCAAGTTTCATTGTAATTCCCATGAAACTGATTACAGCAGAAAGCATGCTCCAGCACTAGAGCTAGGCACAGTTCTCACTTTATGCAACAAATACATTTTTAATACTTTCTACTTTATTTACCTTTCTTATCTGATACTCTTTGTTAGCAGATTTAGCAGTATGAGACTCTCAGGTAAGAACACAGAGAAAGAGAAGACAACATACACTCATAATATTACAATAACTCTTTCAGTACCCCGTGTTTGCAATAAAATCAAAAGCAGTCAGAAAATCAAATTATTCTACACAGTAAAATTTATTTGAAACTTAAGGCATACAGCCCCTTTTAATAAAGGACATGATGCTGGCTGCCTAACACTTAGAAAGGAGTCTAAGATGGCAAGAGAAGACAACATATAAAAATTGTCATCTTGTCAGGTCCTTCAGCATGTGGGATGGGCACTCAGCATCTCACCCTGCAGCAGACTGGAGCTGCTGCATCTCCACTGCTCAGTTCAGTCCCTGTAAATGAAAAGGGATCTGGAAATTTTATATTGGGAAGAACTTGAGATGGATCACCCAGAGGTGGAGTAGCAGAGTAAAAGACAACTCAGCTGAGTCTTGGAAATTATAAAAAAGTTCTCTGCTTTGCAGAAGTGTATTAAATACTGGGAAGCAGCCAAGATTCAACATTACCAGGAGAAGTTTTGCCTCCAAATGTCCCAGCAGTGGCTGATGGTACAGATGAGAGTATTGCTTGCCTCTCAAGTTTCTCTACCTACATACTGTGATTACTCCCTTAGAGTAACATGCTTGTGTTTAACTTACAACAGCATCTTTATAAAGTGTATTAAGACCACTATATTGTAATATTTTGCATCTTAATTA
This sequence comes from Calypte anna, assembly GCF_003957555.1. Classification (NCBI taxonomy): domain Eukaryota; kingdom Metazoa; phylum Chordata; class Aves; order Apodiformes; family Trochilidae; genus Calypte; species Calypte anna. The sequence continues at coordinate 8,301,176 of NC_044257.1, read as the reverse complement.
CTATAGAATGATATTTTATAGATCATAAAATAACATCTGTCCCTCTTCTGGGGAAACAATAATATAATCATCTTCTGAAAGAGATAAACACTTTGACAAAATTCAGAATACTCCACATTTGTGTCTACAAAATAATTTTTACAACTTTTTTACCATCATCCTGATTCATCATATGCTTAGAGTTAACAATTAACAGTGAATTGAAGCCAAAATAATATTTTACAGACTGAAAAAATAATGCTACTAAAAATTTTACTAAAAAAAATAAGTCCAAGAGAGAACAATATTGTGCATTTCCCACTGGGCTACAGACACAAATAACCTTTGACCTCAAAGAACTCCCAGCACCTCATACATAAAAAAATGTACATGAGAAACCGAAAGACCAGACAAGACCTGCAGCAGCCTCGTAAATGCTTGGGCCTCAGTTCTGCAGCTGTTTCTGTGTGAGCTGCAAAAAGTGCCTCAGCAATCTGTCAGCTCCTAACATCAAGGGTGAGGAGATGAACCTACTGTGCAAGATTTTACAGAAGGATACACATTTGCCATATGTAAAACCGGAGAGTTTACTTTACTTGACTATAAACAAAGAAACAACCCTGAGATTGTGTTGTCTTTGCTTTTTTTTTTTTTTTTTTTGCTTGCATTGCCAGGATCACATCATGCTAGACTCTCTACTGCTACAAAGCTAGAAAACTAAGAAATATTTAGAAATTCAAGTCACATCTATCCAGTTTTTCAAGGGAGACTCCGTGGATGACTAGAGAATTAGTACAGTTACTGCAGCATCACAGATACTAAGCAGATAAGGCCTGATTAACTAGAGGTGATGAAAAGGGGTTCTTGTGGGTTTTTAAAATAGTAAATACTTGGTAAACTATTGGAAGAAAAATCGTCACTGTTAAAATGTAATGTCTTGCATTCCTTTGGTCAAGAGCTGAAGCTAAAGCTGGTATGAAAAATTTTTTGATTAACCACTGTTGCATTAGGTTTGCTGATTTAGCTGCCAGGTAGCTCAGAGAAACAAGGGACTGTGGCAGAGAGGATACAGCTCTTGAAGAAGAAGTGAGGAGGAAAGCTGAGCCATCAGGACCTGCAACATCCTCTGCAGCACAACGATTATCCAGGCATGGGAGTAACCTTCCTGGGCTCACCTGTGGGCCTTTTGCCAGGACCAATTGATTTAACAAGTTTAACATAAAATAAATTTTATTTTATAGAGATTTATATCTCTCCCTATATCTAAAATATATACAGATATTAAGGGTTGTTGTACTTTAAATGATTAATAAGCTTTTCTATATTAAATACCTTTCTAAATGCCACTTAAGCTGTGAGAACATTGAGGAATACTCTGGCTGTAGCTGTCAGTTAAGGATTTAAGTACCCAGCATGCCAAGGTACTGTGTCTTTGAGTCATGGGTGAGCGAGGTACTGAGAGAAAAGGTGTTGACAGTGTGAATCTGGTTAGTTCATGAGGCTGATATAATGGCCTTTGTTAAATCAGTGCAATCACAAACTGCACAGCCTTCCCCCTTCCCCCCCCCCCAAACCCCTCTATCTTTCCAATTAATTCTAAAACTAAAATGAACAGAGTGCATGAAAAAGAAAAGTTCAAGTAGAACAAGAATTTTATGCTGCGCAAAACCAAAACATCTTGCATTAAACCCACCATATCTGGGCTGACACTCAGAAAGGCTTCTAAGTATTCAATTCATTTTTCTTTACAGCTCAAGGCTGCATTTTTATTTTTATAAGGAACTATCTGCAGCTGCTCTCTGCCTAAACCACAAAAATCTATCCACTTAATAAAAGAATGCAACACAACTCACTGAAGCCAACAGTTTCAAAAGGCATCCATTAATTTTGGATGTTTCTGGTTTTAGATGTTTCCTTTAATGAGCCTGTATGTAAACATGCTCTTAATAATTCTGCCAAAACTAGGCTAATAAGTCGATGTCTTAATTTATCAGCTGAAACACCTGACCTCATGCTGTGCAGATGAATTAGATGATCTGACTTAATTTATATTGCTTTTCTTTATATGAAATACAAAGAAACTTTGGCCAGATTCCCTATTCTGTTCCTATTCTTCCCACCAACTCTGGCACTGGGAGAAAGCAGCTTGGGTGGAGATGCCAGCAAAGCATCTCTGCCTGCCTGAGAGGGGGTCACCTCTACCCCCTCCCATCACAGCATGAATCTGTGGAACACAGAAGGGAATGTGAAAGGACGTGTATTTTTTGGTTAGCAGATAACCCTTTCATCAATAATGTATCTCTTCAGTCCGTTTGTGAATCAACCTCCTACCCACTGTTTCAGAAAGACTGCTAGAGACTATGGCTCCTAAATTAGAATTGAAATGACTATTTTGTTCAAGCAGGATCAATAACTTTCTAGTGTTTCCTCACTGCTTACTGCAGTTAGAAAGCTGCAGGACTGACACACGTGGAGGAGTAAGTGCTGATCCGGGAGGTGACACTGGAAGTTTGGCTGTGGCCTATTGATTTTATGACCATGGAAGGGGGAACTCTGGAGAAAAGTCCATCCAGAAAACTGAGCTGCTTATCCCCCCAAATGAAAGAAACCAGCTGGTGGGTGTATCAGGCAGATGCTGGCAGTTGCTATGTTCAGAGCTGGGAAACAGGGAGAGCTCCAGCAAGTGACCTGAGATCTGCTTCTTGAGCTGTGACTGGGAAGGTTGGATCATTTTCTCCCAGGTCATTTTCTTGCAGCCTGCAAGTCTATAGCAATTTTTCCTGAAGGAGAATGGGTTGCACAGCCCTAAAAAATCCACATTTCTCTTGCTTTATCACAAATGGCACAGGAATCTCCAAAGAGCTTGTGGCACCAGAAGACCCAAAGAGAAGTTGCCACAAGCAAAGGAAATAAGATGGGAACTGCAAGGCAGATTTCTCTGGATTTCATGCATGGACTCCAATGTTTTCCTCAGTGTTCTCAGGGAAATGAGATTAAAAATAACCCTTTCTTACTGCCCTTCTTCCATGATCTGAATTGGTTAACTTCTAACAGGGGTTTTTTGTGTCAGCATTTTGTACAGATTCTAACAGGGAACACCAGAACCTAACCTCAACAGCACATTTGATATGTGTGGATTAGAAGTTGTGCAATACAGACTGGTAACTAATAATCAAGTTTCTGCAGACAGGAGCTTGACAGGTGGAAGGAGGATGGGCAGAAAATACTGGCTATAGACACAGCCCAATACTCAACTGATGTATTGAACACATGGGAAGATGGACAGAAAAAAACACTCAGGAGAGTTTGACTTTTACAAAATTTTAAAGAATGTTTTGGTAGTGTAAAATAATGATAATGACCACTGTAGAAATACACAGGTTCCAGCAATTAATCTGCAAAAACATCTTGGAAGAGAGCCCGAGACAAAAATTCTTCATGCAATGAATCCTTAGAGGTGAGCAATAGTTCTAATGAAGTGTTTTGTGGAAAAATAGTTCTACTTTCAGAGTTTTAGGAAAAAATTGCACACATTTTTTGAAAGTGTCTCCTGTTAGGGATAAGCATGTGTCTGACTGCAGATGCTTTCCTCTGAAAGCTCTACTGTCTGTCAGGAGGCTAATTTTGCCACATAGATGACAAAACTTGGACACATAACTATGTTTGTTTCTTACGTGGGTAAGAGGCCTGATGCTCAGATGCGACTGCTCTGATTTAAGCCTTCGATAGGGTGGAAATTCTTGAGCAGAACAATTATTTCTCAAGCTGTAATTCCAGCCATGTCCAGTACACTGCAGGCAGTCATTCAGATGCAGAGGCAGGTATCCAGGTGAACTGGAAAGGACAGGCTTCATAGCATGCTAGGAATCAATTTGTGTTGCTGGGACTCGGGCTGTATGGATGACATTTGTGAGGGTTTTCAGCTGGCAGGCAGGGTCACCACCCAGCAGGCAGCCCTCACAGTGCCAAAGGGACTGCAGCTCTGGCCTGGCTGTGCCAAGGCATGTTCTGTCCCAACCCCAGGGACCTGCTCAGATCAGCACCCACCTGGAGTGTATTGTGACCAACAGGAAGAAGATAAGGTTTGTATTTGATTAGTTGCAGAATAAGTCATATTGCTGAGCAGAAAAGTATTTGAAATAAACGATAGCTACTCTATAAAAATGCTAGAAGTCAAACATTTACAGCTACTTACATATTAAAGCTTTTACTTCATTAATCTGAGATTAATCTACAATGTAAAAACAGGTATTTGTTTAAATAAATTGGTTAAAAGATAGGGATAATATTGGCTAAAGATAGGGATTTCTATTGTTCAGAGCATCTGCTTTATTTTCATCTTTTTCAGGAGATAATCCTCATAATCCTGTGTAAAGTTGACTATACTATGTTTTCCCCTGGAGCTCTGCATACAGCAGCGATCCTGGTACCACTCACTACTTTCTGCTACTGTGGAGTCCAGGTTTTCAGGAGGAAACCAGGAAGCAGGTATGAAGACATTAACTGCAGTGATAACCAGAATGAATTCAGCCACAATGGTGTTAGCAGGTGAACACTGCGAGAGAAACTCTTAAGTACTGACTAGTGTTTTCTATCCCAGCAAAATCAGCATTTTTCCCACAGCTCCTGGTGAACTCACAGTCTATTCCAGAGCATCCAACATCAGCCACTGTATGTGGCAGTTCAGTCTGTTTTCCCAGCATTATAATTCTGCATATGAAAGCTCTACATATGATGTTTTCTGCTTATCTGTTTTTATTGCATCTTAGTTAGCAATAAAGCCTCTCCGAGCTGTGCTTTACACCTCAGAACAAGTCCATTGGCCAGATGGTTGCTCTAACAAATGGGCAAATATGTCAGAAACACTTTTGCACACCTGGGCAGTGAGGCGCACAGGTCCTGCTCCTCGCTGCCAGCACTGACCATGGCACCCTGGGGCTGAGCACACCTCGTGTTCCTGGCACCAGGGCAATGGGCACAGGGACAAAGACCACCCCTCTGTGACAGTCACTGCACTGGGGAGGGGCTGCTTGTCTCTGAGACCTCCTCCTGAAAGCCAAAACCTCACCAGAACATTTTCTGTGTTTTCTTTCTGGATGACACGCGTGGCTTTTGCTAATAAAGCTACCTCCAAAATTTCACAGATAGCACTGAATAGGAAACTTCCAGTTGCCTTTCAAAATCATAATCTTACATTGCTTCATCTCCTACTGATTGTCAGTATTATGTTATCTGCTTGATACAGTATAATTTTATCTCATCACTGCTTATGATTTTGTATAAAATACTTTCTGCCTTCAGGGAAAGCTTCTTTTAAAGTCCAGCTTCATGGTCTTGCTTTGTGGCTGAGAAGTATCAAGTTAAATAGGCAGGACTGTTTGGTTAATGAGCCTGGTGAAGTTTATCACAGTGAAGCACAGATTACCTAATGATTACTGAAAAACCTGATAATAACAAGTACCATGTTTTGTATTGGGAAGCTCTTCTGTTGTCTAGACTTTCTCTGCCAGTGTGATACCATTGAGTCAAAAGCAGATCTCTGGAAACCTGAAGCCTGAAGTGTGTGAGAGTAGTCATAGCTAAAAGGAGCCATATTAGTTAATGTTTGAAATAATTGGTATGTTACAGCATGGCCCTAAAGAAAGGGGAGAGTTGGGAAGAAGAGGGATCTGCTGGAATAATGTTTGGCTTTCTGGATGTGTGAACAATTACTAGTGCCTAAAGCGAACCAGGGAAAGGACAGGCAGAAGAACTTGTTCAGAAGAAAAAAAAAAAAAAAAAAATTCTTCCTCCCACAGAGGAAGAATGGGGCCCTTGAGAGCAGAAGCACAGGAGATATTCACTCTGGGAAATCCTCTGCTGTGCCAGCCATCCTGGGAAGCAGCTGGGAAAGTGACAGATGGGACACAGGGATGTGAGAGTGCAGGCAGTGAGGTTGTGGTGGCCTCCTGAGCTCTGTCTGCAGAGCTGCAGCCCACAGGCACTGCTGTCATGAAGCTTCCAAAAGGTCTCACCTTTTGAGGGGTAAAATTAATACCAGAGATGATTAAAAAAGCAGGTAGATTACTCCAATTTAAGTGCTATAATATTTTTTTTAAGATACTGTCAGCTTTAGCTTTTCCTGCAAAATATTTTTGTTGTTTTGGCTGTACTCGGATCAATCTATATATCAACAAACAAAACATTCAGTCTTTTTGGCAGTTATTTTTGACCTTTTCTTGAGCAATAGCTGATAGATTTCCAGACTGCCTAATGATAGAGGTTAAGCTAAGACTAAAAGGTTCACCCAGTTGCACTTGAACTTGTGGTTCACTCAGCTAGAAAAAAGAGCTGCACTTCTGACAGAGAGCTGCTTCTAATAACATTGAACAAGTGTTTGGGCTACAACTTCATATGCTATTACTTGTATTGCACATGAAGTTTTCTACAATATTCCCTGTAGACTGAAAACCACCTCTGCAGTTTATGAAATGTTATTGCTGTAGCATGAATTTATATAGATAAATAATTAGAAGTGATAGCCTGGGGGAAAAATCTTATTTATAAAGTGAAATTTGTTAAATTAAAAATGCAGATAATGACTCACCCTTTTCTATATATATTGTCTAAGTAGATGTATTTTTATGAATTCTACAAAGTAATTGATAGGGTTTAGTGTAATTCAGATCATAGATGAAGGCACATTACATGAGCAAATGTTTTGGATGAGGGGAATCCACTGTTAATTATAGAAAGGCCTTTTTACAAATCTAGGGTACCATCTGTCCTAAAACCATCCTTTAGCTAGCTCTCTGCCTGCATTCTGTGCATCTGCACTTTACCACTGCATTCAGAATCAATAGGAGTATGCTACAGTACAAGTTAATGAATAAATGAGGAATTACTGAAACTGTCTGACCAGATTATTCAATCTCTTTACCATGAGTTAGAAATTCTATTTATGTTTCTTCATCATCTGCATTTACGTCTATGCTACCTCAAAGCATGCTTTTCTGTTGTCATTGTTATTACACATTTTAATGGTTGGTTAGATTTGTCAGATTTTTGCAAACTCAATGAAATGCCAGACAGAGAAAGCACATGAAATGTGGCTACCTGAAAAATTTCCACATTTGATTTGTGCTGGCGTTGAGAGACACGAGGAAGGAAGAAGGTATTCCTGATACTGCACACTAATGCTGCCACAATGAATGCCAAAATTCCTCTGTCTTGGACAAAACAATGGTTTTGGTTTCACCCCTGCCTTTGGACTGGAGATTTTGTGTCTTTAGTTTCAGACTCTCCTGGGCAGGGACTGTATCTTATCTCCAGACCAAAGAATTACATAAAACTTTGGTTTAGATAAACACCAGCAGCTCATTGATGTGACTCACCTCTCATGGATGATTATCTGAAATTTTTTGGCAGGTGCCTGGTGGCCATTTGTGTTTAAAAAACCCTTGCTCATATCCATAAGCAATTCTTTCTAGACCTTTGGTGATTCTTCTCCCCTCAGCCCAAGGAGTAAACTTCTCTTCCGCTCTAGTTTTTATATAAAAATTATTATTTACATTTGTTATGATTAGTAAGTGCAGTGGGTGTGAGCCCTGCTGAATGGAACTGAGTGGCTCCTTTACCCAAACATTTTATCAGGAATAGGCTTTCAGGACACTTGTTATTGGGCTTTATTCCAATTTGGGATGAGCCATCAGTGTCCCACAGACGTGTGAAGCTGTGGCCCCTGGGTGAGGCAGGATTGAGGCAGATAGATTTAGGTAATTTCTTCCAAATTGTTATAAAAAATTGAATATTTTAAAACAATAGTTTAGATTCTCCGGAGTCACTCACATTAGATTAGCCATTAGTCTAATAGCTAATCATCTCCACCCTATGGGCACAATGGAGAAGTTCCTGTTACGGAGCAGGAGAATGAGCTCTTCCAAGTCTTAACTTCAGCCTTTTCGTTTCTATGTAACACTATCTCATCACAGAATATATAAATCAATTCTGTCTCAGGTTCATGATTTTCTCTGTTCTTTGACCCTCTGGAGATGAAAGCCTTTGCAGGCAGTCACACCTTCACTGGGAATGGACACCCACTCACTGATGCTGCTACAAGCAAGAGTCAACCTACACACCATGCTGGGCTCACGTTCGCTTCCCTTTTTATCTGAGTGCATTTTTATACCCTATTGTAATGCACAAAAAGACACTGTCCAATTTGACAAAACTTTCAAGTAATTATAAAGTACTTTTTGCAATTTCCTCTGTAATATCCTTTCAAAGTTGTCCTGTTTTCTTTCTCTTAGAATGCATATTGAGAGCAGGCAGATTTGTAGGCACACAATGAGAAGCTGATTTTGAAAAGAGGTAAATAAATTGTACTGGCTGGAGAAGGGCTTCTTGCTGCCCTTTTATTATGATGTGCACACTACTTGCTACAAATTCTTTACTTTGCATTTCCATCACAAAGATAAATGAAATTGTCAATCCTGTTCACATTTCCTTTTGATGGCTGTATAAAAGTAATAGCCATGGTGCCAAAAAAGAAGCTTTCATTAATTCTTCTATTTATTAAGGTGAAAGGAGGACTGTTTTGCAAACAAAGAGTAATAAACAGACTGCAGTGAAATATCTGCTGCTTTTCCAAAGGATATACCTTGTGTGTGATTCCTAACTTTTGGTTGAGTCTGAGCAGGTCTTAAAATGGATAGAAAAATACTTGATTTCATATTTCTTTATCACAGGACCACTGAAATGCAGAAATTTAATCCAGAGAATCTGTGCACACTTTAAAAACTAAAAGAACTGTGTATCTCTTGCACAGAGATGCGTAATATCTCAGCACTGCTTTTTGTAAGTGTGTTTATGGCCATAAAAACATAGATATAGATATCAGGGTCATATCTTCAAAACCATCTTGGGAAAAGATGTCCCTAATAACTAATTTTTATTGGGAGTAGTTTGGAGCAGAATAAGGCTTGAGCATTGCCATGTAGCTGACATGGAGTCTACCAAACCTTACTCTTCATTGGCAGAACACCAAAATGAGCTGCAGGACCTCCAGTGCCAGGAAGGTGAAATAGAGACACAGATATTTGCAGTCACTGCTACTGCCAAAGATAAAGCCACTAATCACCTGTGGCTAGAGAAGGGTACAACTTGGCAGTCAAAGTGGGAGGCCAGAGAGCCCTCTTGGGGAGGCAGTAGAAAGGGGAAAGCTTATCAGGGAGGAATGGTGTGGAGAAGAGAGAAAGCCACTGCACAGACCAGCTCAGGACAGTCAGCCATGATACTTGTCCTCTGAGCTGGTCATCAAAGAAAAGAAATTTGAAGCCCTCAAGAAGAAACTGGGAGAATCAGATGGTGGTTTCTTCCACAGATCACCTCTGAGACCTCTGGAGATTGGCGTAAAACTTTCTACAGAGAGAGTGAGTTCTTATAGTCTCAGATTCTTATGTGAAGTCTCAATTCTTATTTTGGTTGTTTACTTTTTTCACTACACTGCTTTTTTCTTTGTTGTTTTCTCATTACTTGCAGAGGAATGGGATTTATTAGATTATTATTCAGGCCTCAGGAGATAAATGTAAGTTTGGAGACTCTGATAATCAAGATGGATAGATTTGTAAATTGTTTGAAGCTCACCAGCATCATTGTCAGCTCCAGCATATTCTAACCTCCTGCCCTGCCTCAGAAGTATCTGAGCAAAGAGTTTGTAGGTGAGGAAGAAATTGGTTTCTCTATGGAACAGGAAAAGGGCAATATGTTCCTGAACTCCATAAGAGAGGATCAAGTTTAAATTATTACACTGAAGTTGCCTTATATGTTGTTCTTAAGAGATGTAAAAGGTCTCAGGACAATTAATTCTGCCTTTTTTATTGTTTCAATATGGAGTTGAAAACCCCTGACCTTTTATCACATCTATTGAGCTGTGTGTCTGTGGCTGAGGAGACAATTAAAAATTAGATCATGTTCTGTGTTTGGCAGAAAATGCAGTTCTAATTAATTTTCTGGCTACAACACTCCAACTGTGTTTAGTTTTTCCTTCTTGCATTCACATCTAAGTCCACTTCCCCCCTTCCATTGCCTTTTATACAAATTTGCATCTCTATGTGTTTATGTATCTCTGTAAATTTTTTAGTCATTTTTTTATGACGCTTATTAGCACAGAATGTATCTAAGACATTCTCCAAAGGTTTGAGTGTTCAGAATATAACACTCTTTGGCTTCTTTAGATTTGGTTCAGCTGCCTCTAAATGTGATCATAAAGCTTTCACTCCCAGACACTCTGTGGCCCACAAAGTGTGCTCTGAAGTCCACAGCTGCCTGTGATCTTATTCCCAGCCTAAATCCCAGGTCACCTTTCTGCTCCACTCTGAAGGAATCACTCTCTTCATCAGCAAGGAAAACAAAGAGCTTGTTTACTACAACATTCAGAAACCTTCCCTTCCATCTCTCTCCCTCTCTCAGTAGCTCTCTGAACACGAGTTGGGAGAAAAAGAAAACCAGGTTTCCTGAAGCAATAATTTTGCAATAGTTTGACTTCAACATCTTTGGACATAAGCACAAGTGGGGAAAAAAATGAAAGCTTAAATGTAGAGAGCCGTAAAACCAGCAGTAAACCACTAGCATAAACTCCCAGCCCTTTCCTTATCATAACTAAGCAAGGATTTAGCCCCTGGCAGATGTTTTAAAACTTTTTAAAAATCTGCATAGCCACTATTTCTGACTCCCTGTGAAATTCAGATCCAATTCCAAAGGCTTCAGGAAAATCAGGCAGGAAAGCTCAAGATCTTGTTTGAAACCAAGAGGTATCTGAAACTGTGCCTTCCTTAATGAAACCACAATATAAATACCAAGTTTTACATCAAGCAGAAAAATAATCACTCCAATCCACATCTTATACCAAAATCAGATGCTTTTAAAGATTATCCCTCATTTTTTATTACTGTGAGTTTTGGCAGATCTTGTGCCAGCAGTGGATATGGTGAGATATTAACCAAGACACAGTCAGGCTACACTTTTGGTATTGTATACTATTGCTGTAAATGGATTTCTGATCCAGGTACCCAGTTACAAGCTCTTCCTCAGCAGAGGAGAGAGCACATGAGCCACTGGACCAGCACTGCTCAGCCTGCCACACCCTGTCCAGGACCAGGCATCCTCTGGTGCTCCATCTTTCCTGGTATCCAGGCTGGTCCCTAACGTGTGCACTGACACTGCAGCCACCCCTGCCCTGGGGTGGGACCTGCCCCGTGTGGCTGAGCTGCTGGGCAGTGGGTGCCCTGCTCTGGAGCAGCCCCCTGGCACAGCCACAGTGGCAGTCCCGGCTCCACGGGGGAAGTGGAGCTTTGCTGTCACACTGTGCAAGCTCTTCTGTGTTGAGAGAGAAGACACTTGGTACATCTGGCTAGCTGGCATTCTCTCCAGACCAAGGACACCTTTCTGGCTGTTGGCTCAGCCCCTCACTAAAAGACTTTGACCATGGTAAAAGTGACAATAGACAAGAACAGAGGCCACAAAGCTTTCCCAGCTAGAGTGCTTTTTCTCTTTCCCCACTCCTTTTCTTTCCAATTTGGATTTTTTTCTGACACTTGAAAATGATATTACTATTATGGGCTGGATGTGTGTCTCCCAAACTTCTAATAGTATTGAAGCAGCAAAGGTATATGTGTTTAAAAACACAAGACACTCACTAGCTACTTGGCTGGATGTTCTTTGCTATGCAAAGCTCTGCAGTATTTTCAGAAATGCCTTATAATGTCAGCTTTCAGAGTGTGATAAGGTATCACCACGGTTTCATATTGCATCAAGTGGAAATCCAGCATACAAATGACTAGCTCAGGAATATTTTATACAAAATTATTGAAATGTTTAGGATGTTTCTGCTTTTACACAGGAAAGGGGCTACATTAAGCATTAAAGCATTTTTAAGGAATTTTTTACTTTCTGGGAAGATCACTTATGTGAGGAATGTAATGTTTATGGACTACTATATGTTTGTCCTCCTGTACGTTCCCTTCCATTACACAAAAGAAAGGGCTGTATGTCAGAACTGTCACCAAAAATCAGGTCTGGTTGGTAATAGGGCTATATTCAGACCATACAACTACCAACCTATGACACCTCATGTTACAAGATATCACTCTCTTGTTTGCAGAGTGGCTCTGTACCTTATATTCAATCATTACATTCATTAGCAGAAAAAAAAACCTACTACATAAATATAATTATATAATTATTTTTAAATGTCATATGCAATTGTGTGGTTAAGAAGCACAAATGCTTTTAATTATATTCCCCATGCTTGTAAATTAAAGGCACAACAATCCATTTGCATCTCTGTAAGCTGGGTAGTAGGCCTGAAGTCATAATTCATTTGTGTACATCTACTTAATAAAGGAGTAAAACACACACAGAAGCATAATGTTTAGCATTTGTGATGGATTTGAATCATACAAAAGGGTGTCAGATCAGCAAACTAGTGATACTACACAGATGGAAAAATCACGGGAGATGCTTGATGTTGGCATGAGAAGTAGGGAAATTTGCTTCTGCATTTAGAGACTTTTCTTCACAAAAGCAAATCCTTAGCTTCAATAAATCTGCAGGACAATTCATAGGAATATTTTAAAAGTAATTGGAGGACAAAGCTAACGCTCTCTCCTGCATTTGGAAATATCTCAGGAGAGCTTCTGTTAGGTGGTGTCAACATGATCATTGAACTTTCTCTTCCAGATCAGACTTCAGATTCTGATAGTGAGCTACACTCACTGCTTTCAGATCCAAAACTCAAATTTAGATTAAAAGAGTTTAAGCATCTATAAGGAACATCTGGAAGTTCTTTGGCCCTGAATAAGCAAGGGCGTCAGGACTGGGTTCTTTTGTTGGTGTGTGTTTAGTTAAAATATACAACAGCAGCAGTGTCAAACAAATGGATGTACTTGAAAGAGATACAAGGAATTACAAAAGGCTCTTGCTCTCTTTACATCAGCTCTGTGATGCTTCATGCTCTTGTCTCTTGCTGAAGCTGCTGCTGTAAACAAACAAACAAACAAATCCCAGAGCTACACAGACAATGTTGTAGACATTGTATCCATGGCTGGGGAATAAAGCCAGACATCCTGACACTGGAAAGCAACACCTGTGCTGGGTCATTGTTCAAACCTGTTCACTTCAGCTGTTTTGCAAGGCAAGGCAGCAAGGACCATAGAAGTAAAGTGACCTGGTCTCAGTTAGGTCTCAGTTAGGGCACCTTTCAGGCCTGTCATGAAATAATTTGGCCTTAGCCAATCTTAAGAGCAGTCCTGTCTATAGCCAGGACAAGAGCACTGGTGCCAGTCACAGTTATTTCAGCTTCATCTGTCCCCTTTTAGGAACTGCACTAAGAAGCTCTGTTAAGGGCTTATGGCCCCAGTGCAGAAAACTCCTAAGCAGAGGGAGTAGAGAGTTTCACCCAGCAGGAATTAAAACCTTGGCCCTGTGTTTCCTAGCAATCAGTAACCTTGTCATGTTCATTCAGTTTGTATTTTTTAATGGTCATACATTTGACATTAAAGTATATTTGGTTAGTGGATCTGTGCCAAAGAGCACAGGATTATAAGTAATACTTGCAAGGAAAACTACTAAAAATAGTATCTGAGAGATGTATAGAGATATTACTGATTAAGGGTCATTGCTTTCTCTCCCACTGGGATGATTTCTGTGCTTGGAGCATCAGCAGAGCAGCCTGGGATGAAGGAGACAGAGCCTGGAGTGATGACAAATTAGAAGAGAGCATTCAATATTGCAATGAGACCTGGAGGAGTTGATTCCTTGACTCTGAGTTCTTATCTTTGAAAAATTAGGAGATTTTACTCTCCCCATATTTCTTGTGTTTTGTGTTCTTTAAATATCTGCCTAAAAGAAAATCTAGTTTTATCTGGTTCTAGGCCAATCAGCACCAGTGCCTGTGGAACCTATTAGCAGCATCAACAGCAGCAGATATGGTAAAAAATAAAGCTGGTGATTTCTGTATTTTCATCATAATTGCAGTTTTAAACCTAACCTGTTTTGCTCATTAAAATAATGCTGAAAGGAAAAGCTCTGGGTTGGGGCATTGAAACACATCTTTTTTTTCCTATGTTCTTTTCAAAAGCTATGGTAATTATTTTTATACTGACAAGAGGATTATTTGAGTTAATTTCATATAGAAGATTAATTTACTAGGAAAAGAAATCACTGTAACCTACACAAGTGGAAAAATTGATAAATCATCATCAGAACTTCCCCATCCTTTTGTGAGACAATTCTGCCTTGGGGTGTGCAGTGAGATTTAAATTGGAGCTAAACCCACCTGGCTTCTGGAAGTATGTCTGCTATGCTGAAGAAATGACCAACCCACTTCCTCACGGAACCCTTTTCCCCCATATTGCTACAAGGCTGTACCAGGAGAAAAATAAGAGAAGAAAGAGAGCAAATCTGTACAACAGAGAGGAAAAACTGTGCAGCCAGGTACTCTTCTCGTTCTGCACCAAGCCTGTCTCCCTTCCTTCTTTGCACCACTCACAGAGCAAGTCAGCTTTCTCATTTTCATCAGCAGAACCCATTTTACTGTCTTCATACACCAGGGATGATGTGGACTGAGGGATAGGGTGTGTCTCAGCTCTGACTGCTTTGCAGAAGTGGCAGGACATGCTCTGTTTTCAGAAATTGTTAACACTAGCCACCAGAAAACAGAGAAAATAATTACACTGTGTATCAGCCCTTGCTGCAAAAGGTGTTTTGTTAGCAAAGCTTCAGCCATGAAGGGAGGAATGCTGAAGGAACCTTGAACATGCATCTACCTGGGCACAACCTTCCTTATCAGGTGCTGGGGAATGGGAGGCATTCCTGGAACAGGTTGTTATCAGTGTCACAACCACGTGTCAACCATCTGCATCTGAGACACCGCGCTGTCTCCAGCTCCAGAAATTCCTTTGTTTTCCTCAAATACTTCTATGCTGAAAAATCTCTACGTTTTCTCCTTTCCAATCCATTTTTTAAAAAGTCTTTGAAATTAAGTTTAGCTGTGAACTAATGGAAAGAAATTAACTATGAAGTATAGCATGGTGGTCCTTGTCTTGAAGTCTGCGGTGCACTGATAAATGATCAGTATCGTAAAATAGCTGTTAATAGGTTTTGAAGCCAGAGGGGAAAATTCTGATCATCTAATTCCAACCTCCAGCACACTGCTGGTGACTGGACACCCCCTGTAACTCCTGCTGCAGAGCCACTGCTGCTCACTGGGTGGCAGAACATTTTTCAGCTAGACAAGACCACCAGCCCTTATACAAGGAGTGAAACATATTCTCACCTGTAGAAAACTGGCAGCACCACATTACACCACATGAAAATCATGACTTTTTTTTTTTTTTATGGTGCCACGAATCCTGCTCTCTTTACTGAAGCAGCATTGGTCTCAATCTTCTCTGCCTGCTTCGTCTCTCCTAAACTTTCCTATTGCTCCTGCCTTTCCATCCCAGCAAAATATCAGTTTTCCCCATCTCTCTGCAAAACTGCCCCCAGGCCTTCCCCTTTCATGGTCACATTATCTTCTCTGCTGGCTTGACCAAATACACTTTTTAGCTCTGGTTTTAGGGACAGATGCCAGAATTGTGCTTGCGACAGCATGATCTGTGCTGACTTTTCTTTGTTTTATCTACTTATGCAGACTCTTGCCTCTGCAGGTTACCAGTGACAAAAGTGAGCCCCAGGTTAGCAGTCCTGCCATAAGTGAGTGAGGACCACCCGCTTGGGAAATACTTCCCCTCCTAAAAGCAAATCATGAACAGAGAAAAGGGATAAATGAGTGAACTGATCCTCTATCAATCACTTTGCTGTGTCTGCCTTTAGAACTGTGAGCACTATTACTCTCTTTTCAAGGTTTGTGCTCCAATCAGTTACTTCAAAATACAAACCAAAAAATTTTGTTCAGGCAGGTCACTATATTTTCTTCACTATAATTCCACATTCAGCAGAAACTCCATTAAATACAGCTCATGGCCAGCAGTATGGCCATGTTTAGAACACGTTACTGTTTAGAACTGCCACACTGTCTTCCTCCTGCTCAAAATCTATAATGCCCCATGGGGTTTCAATGTTAATTTTATTGCTAGAAAAAGTCCCAAATGGAGTTTGAGTCCTAAGCACTTGCCAGCTTGGATTTGCTCAACACCATTCTTTAACTTCACACATTTTCAGACCCTCCTTCTCACCCTGGTGGGGAAACATTTGCCAGCCAGACTATCTACCACTGCTATTAAATAAATATAAGTAAATAAATGAATAAGTAAGTTGTACAGTATCTGATCTTGTTCAGAACCAGTCAGATTCATGACCTGACAGACAGTGGCAGGAGAAAGACCAAAGCAGGCTCCACTGGCTCTCCCTAGGAGCTTGTCCCAGACCCCAGGGGATCACTGAAGGGGAAACAATTGCTGAAAACTCAGTTGAGAGGCACTTGGAAATACTTGCAGTATTTTCTTACTGATGTGGGTTCCTGTGCAAGCACCAGCTAAAACCAGTATGTGAAGCAAAGGTACTTTATGCTTCTGCTGGCTTACTCTGATCAAAAGGTGGGGTGACCTGAATTGATTCCTGAACGTGGCTTTCCTGGTTAGCACCATATAATGCCCATTACAGCACTGTCAAGCCTTGAGGTGATGAGGGCAGAAAGCACATTTCGATCCTGAAGAGCAAAATAAATTACTTGGCTTGTGCAGATGGAAAAGGACACTTCTTTTCACTGCTATCTAGCAAACCAGAAGCAGAGTTTAGACCAGTGAGATCAAATATAGCTCAATAAAACCTATGGTCTGCAGCAGTACAGATGGCTTGTACCATCTCCTAAGCCATTTACTTTTAGAAGCTGAGAAATGGCAGCACTGGAATTTTAGGTGAGCATTTCACTGCAGGTGATCATAGTGCTGAGCAGTGTTAACTCAGACTCTCAAATTAAAACTGTACTTGGCATTTAACACCTCACTCTCTTGACTCATTCTCTCCCCAAAAAGACCATAACCAAGCCAAGATTTCGGCATCCAATGCAGGATCACTAAATTCAAGGATTAATTTCTATATCTCACAGTACAAAGTTGCTGCCCCCAGAAGCAGTTGCTGATTATCACTTTCACAAATATTTACAGCTTTCTAATTCTTGAATAGAATGTATTATGAAAATCTCCATATGCACAGGCACAATTTGACTTACTGGATAAAAGGCAATGACTCTGTTTCAGATTCACACTGCTGAGAGAACACTTACTGTATTGAATTCATACCTCATTTAAAATTGCCTTTACAGGTAATAAATCCAAATGTTCCTTTGATAATTATTCTGTACTAAAATTAATGCCAAATAATGTGCAAGCAAGCAGGCAGGACTTAATGGGTATGATTACAGCATTTACTCCTCTTTGGGAACTGCTGGAACTGTCTACATAAATAATACCATGCCATTATCCTTAGAGCAGCACATTTGTTTTACAATGAAGCCTTGCAGGGAGAAATTTCAGGTGTACACTATTGAAGCCTTCTGTGCACCTTAATCATCTATCATATCCTTTAAGAAAACTCAAGTTCTCATAGAAGAGAACGCTTTCACCCTCCACTACTGCTCAACAGGTTAATTGCTGGCATATTGGGAACCTTCCCACCCTTCTGAAAGCCTTTATTCATTCTACCCGGCTGCTTCTGTAGAGAAAGACATTTTATGGTGCTTTGTCTGAAATTCACATAAGTGCATATGTTGCATCTGCATGGTGAACTGCCAGAGTTCCAGACAGTGTCTTACGCAGGCCAATTTTCCTTAGTCCTTCACTGCCACCCTGCTGTAGTGCAGCCTCTCCTTAATTGAGTCCAGCCTTTGCTGCCTGTCTGGGGCACTGCCTGTCCTGCAATGGCTCCTGAACTTTGAAACAAATACTGTGACCTGTGAATGCAGCTGAAAAATTTTAACCTCATCCTGTTTGTTTCTATCAATGAATTCTCAGTCAGCTCCCACATTTTCTGCTATAGACAAGCGCTGGGAATTAGGAAAATACAGCTTCATTAGAGACAGGAGGGGTCTATACAGCACTGAGTCAAAAAGCATGAAGCTACCGAGCTGCTTGGCTCCATGATGACCAACACTAGGATCAGAGAACCAAAAATACACAGATAAGGAAAAATGGCAGTTTTGTTGAAGACTGCCACTGAGTAGCAATTACACTTTCATCAGAAACTTGAAAAGGAAAAACAGTAGTAACAATTCAGAGGCATTTTACTGTCCATTACAATAGACCTTTCTTTATTCACTTTGCTGAGAGGGTACTAAGGGTTTGCTGATGGAGCAAATCCCTCGTGCTGCCTGTGCTTACAGCTGAACCTCTCCCAGTCTCACCCACGTGGACACTTCTTACAAGTCAAAATGTGATCTCATAAATTATGAATTAAAGACTCCAAGATTCAGATTGCATGGTGTGTGGATTTATATCCTTAGTCCCTTTCTTTGATGCACAGACGAGTTGAAAAATTTAGGCTGCATTATGTACATTGAGTCTATTTGCCTGCTAGGCTTTGCTGGCAGATTGGCTCCTCAGCAGGTGAGGTGTCACCACCTTCCACTGGTATCTTCTTGTGCATTGTTCTCTGAAATACTGAGCTCATCTCTGCTTTGGAATGGAAAAATAAGATTCAAAAGGTAGGAAACCTCATTGTGCACAAGAACATTACAGCCTGGCCTCTAGTTATCTTCTGCTTTGGGCAGCTATCAACTGATGTAACACTGCTAATGCTGATCCTGATCTCTGAGAACCAGTCAAATGCAGAGGCAGAAAAGATTAGGGGCTGCTTGAGGGGTGAACATTTTCTACAAAAGGCATTAAAGGAAATTGAATATTATAGGAAAACCCATGCACAAGAAGATATTTTTCTCATCCAAGTTTACTTACACCTAAGTGAAGTATTTGCCAACTTTTTTCAATTAGTTTTCTCAGCTGAAAGAACTCTGAAAGATAGGATTCTTGCAAAGACACATGATCAAATTGACTTAGACAGGTGAGGTTTGGAGCTTGCTAAAAGGTCATACAATTTAAACTGAAGAGGTATCACAGAAGAAAACCTGACTAGCCCAATGTCTTTCCCCTGCTAGAAAAGCCAAGGGCTTGCAGGCAACAGATAATAATGAATGCTGCTACCAAAAGTTATTTAACATTTTTGCAGCAGTAGTGGTTCAAGGGTTGGACTTGATGATCTCTGAGGTCCCTTCCAACCCAACCAACTCTATGATTCTATGATTCTGTGATTTTATGATTCTATGATTAACAGAGAGTAAATAGTTCTGGCTATAGAGAGCAAATGACACTAGACCAGGCTGCTGAGCCTACGTATGGACATCCTTCCATATTTTCTGCCCTGCTGTTGGTAAGCCTGTTGCACACCAGGAACACCATAAGCTTGCCACACTGATTTCAGATGCAATGCAGTTACCTGAAGTCACAGAAGACAACCCATTCTGGCCCAGGTTCTGCTTCTCTTGTTAATGTTCATACACCAACAATGAGAACAGGACCTAATCAACCTGTTCATACCCCTCTACATGGGTGCTAACTAATTTCAAAGATATGTCATCATGAGTTCTTGAAAATATTTAAATAAATTTTAAGCTGTTTTGCTAGTCCTGCTTGGACAAAGATCTATAGTAGCCCCATTAGGCATAAAATACAGTGCTCTGTGAAGATATAGGCAAAAGAAAAAAATCGCCAAAGGTTTATTTAAAAAGCCTTATCTAGTTTCATTTTCTCTCAGGACAGGGATACAACTTGGCAAAAGGACCAAGGAGAGAGATGAATGACTTTGGACAGCCAGGATTCCTTGTTGGAGCAGCAACTCAACATCTCCCTACAAACTGAGCTTCAAAACCCTCCAGAGATGCCAAGAAAAGTGAAATAATTGGTGTGAAATATTCCTGGAGCTACACAGCACCCCCCTCCTCCTCACCTTAATGTGATTGAAGCAACAGCAGGAGTTGGTGAAGAGTAGATCTGGATAACCAGGAGCTGCTTCAGAGTTCCTCAGTATTTGTGCTTTGTGAAAAAATAACCACATGGATCAAATATGCCTGCTTTCCCTGGCAGAATGTGATTTTCATTAGGTGTTTTTATTTATAGACAAATAATACACTTAGCCAAATCTGGACCCTGAGCAGCAGACAAAATGTTCTTTTAGAGATGACTCAGACTGCACTCCTTGTAGTGCTAAATTACAGAGGGATTTTCACTACACTCTGATTCCAGCAATATGAAAGGTCAGTACACACATATCTTCAGGTGCAAATGTGATATGAAGAAATGCTTAAGCTTTTATCTTGTTTCCAAGTGCTTTGGGTTAAGGCTTACAGCTTTGCAGAAAGCTTTAGTGGCTTATATCTGCTGAATGATAGTGTTAAATCATGACTCTACTGATGTCCTGCACGACACTGTCATGACCAACTCACCCCCATTGCCCACTTTTTATGAAAAGAGTACAAGGAGGTAATAGGATTGGAAAGAGGGGCCCCATCATCTCTGCCTCCACTCAGTCAAACAGGAGCAACCATCCATGCAGGCTTAGTGTGCTAAGCTGCTTATGCCACTTTTGGAGGAGAGACATGGTAGACTGCTTGGAGAACTAACAGGAAAAGAAGAAAAAGGAGTGAAAACTAAGCTTTAAAAAGGCATTAAACGCTGCCAGAGGGGCAAACAAACATAGAAGCAATTCCAGTGGCAAAGCTGTTTGCTATAAGAGTGCACACAAGCCACTGGAATTTGAAATAAATATGACAAAATGGCCTTAGTCCAAGAGCGAGGGTGAAATGCACCTCACAGGGGAGCTTCATTGGGGTTTGCTAGTTTGCTGCTGAGCAGCAGGATGCTTTGGGGTAGTAAATGTCACTGTTCATGTCACCAGTTAGGGGAAGCCAGGTTTCTATCATAGAAGTAGCAGAGTGCTACCTGTTCATCCTGTGCAGGCTGGCATAGTCAAAGGCAACCTAGAAGGAATGCATTTTCCAGCTATCCCTGGATGTCAGGAACCCAATAAAGCTGTCAGTTTGCTCTGTCTGAAACATTCAGTGTTGCTGCATTTGGAATTTCACTTCTCCTTCAGGTCATGACTACCACCAGATTTTGTAAAGTGCAAGTTTAAAACAAAGAAAAACTTTCCCTGAACTTTCAGAGAGAAACCAAGAAAAAGAATCCTTTTTTTCCTGATTACAACATCACTTGCATTCCTCACTGATCATACTCACCTTCAGAGAATTTTCATTTCTATCATTACCATCATTGGCTTTTTCATTGTATCTTCCCATTCTGTTTCTGGGTTATACCATGGGACTAATTCTGTCTGATTTTAACTCATAAACAAACATGTGTGAGAACAAAATCCCCAGGCACTCTTTACATATATAAAACTGTTTTACCAAAAAACACCAATTTTACTATGAAAACTTATAAACTTCAGCTCTTTCTGACACTGTCCCTGCAGAAATGCCTGGAACAACAGGGACAATGCAGAGAACTTCTGCTCCTGGAGAGTGCTGCTCCCAGCAGCAGGAGCATTGCGAGCCTCCTGGCCCAACCACTGAGTACTGGGCACAATTCCCTTCCTCTCCTATTCCTCAGAAAGAGCAATGAAATCTGCAGTGCAAAGTTTGTATGATAAACACTGATGGCATTTCCACTCACTTTTAATATTAAGAAGCTGGGGAAAACTCCTTCTCCTGAGGTGAACCAGTGCAAATCAGGAATATTTTAAATCAAAAGAGACTCAGGGCCATCTCACAGTGAACTCTAAATTACATGGAATTGACACATGCTGAATTTACAGATTCCTCTTAGCCCTGCACAGTCTGTAGGGTGAGGTAAGGTATGGAATGCTGTGCCACACTTTGATTAGAGAACTGACAATCTTGGCCTTTTCCTGTTTTGAGCAGAGAGCTATTTAAAAGCTTAAACAGAACATGGCTCACAGATGTCCTTGGAGCAACAGTATCCTTACAATACTGAGAAAAAAACAAAAGCTCAATTCTTTGTTTTCCTTTTTATGATCAAAGTCAACATTTTTCTTGGCATGGAGTTGAGTATGTGGATGTACTAAAATTGCATGTACTGAACACAGCTTCTCAGGCACTGTATGAAGTAGGAGGTCTCTACAGAGTATATGGACGTTCTTTTCATCCCGTGTCATACAAACACTTTTTAAATTCTTCTAGTTCCTATGCTTGGACTGTACCTGTGTATATAATACTTATACATGCTTTTATCAGAAAGGTTATTCAGAATAAATTTCAAGGACAGGGCTGAAATATGCCATGAATATATTCATGTTGCAGTTGTCATTTAGGAGGAATTCTAGTCGCAGGAACTCTGGCAAACAAAATAAACTCCACAGCCCTCCAGTATTTCTAATTCAGACAGCAGCAATTAAAAGTGTAAGCCAAGTGGTTACCTCTAAATGAGTAAAGGACTGTAGGAAGAAGAACTGCAGTGGCATAGAACTGGAGAAGAAGAAAGGAAAGTTAAGCATTACCATTTGACAAGTTAATTTTAGAGCCTACAGAAATAACAGAGGTGGCAGTGCTGTCATTTTGCATATCTGTGGAAAACACTGTCACCTCCTCTCTAAAGTACCCAGAGAAGGTGAGAAAGGGTGCAAGTGCAAGGCATCATTTGCCTTACATTCACAAGCCCTTGGACCACACTCATCAAGTTTAACTCCCTTTCTGAGAAGAAAGGAGGCAGCTCCCTTAGCCTCAGGTTTTATTGTCAACACCAGTGACCAACTTTCTGCCAAGGGCTAACAGAGGGGCCACACAGAGGGGCACACAGGGAGGCCAGGAGGATGCTGAACTCCTGGGGGCTAAAGAGAATCAAGTGTTTAAACCTGTCACTGTTCAGTCCTGGCCCTGCAGTGGGACTCACACCCTTGTCTAGGATGTACTTGGTTTCAACAAGGTGAGAAATGAAATAGAAATGCCTCAACACAATACTGAAAGGAGCTGAGCAGGAAGCTGACTGCAGAAATTTAATGAGGAGCTTAGCACAAGGTGAGATGAGATATCAAATCCTTCTCAGGATTAAAGAGTGTTTTTGGAGGATGCAGGAAGATGAGGCTGGTGCAGGCTGCCTGGAGTGCACAGGGCATGTTCCAGGCAGGACATAACTGTGGTTATTTTAGGGTGAACAATATGCAGATGCCACCAAAGTAACAAAGCATCTGCCATTTCTCCAAAAGTAGTCATATTTCTGACTAAGCTGCTCAGAGTAACACAATACAGTAAAGAAAATCAGACCTGAAGCCTTTAACATGATTTGCTGCATTCAACTTTAGATAACTAAATATTCACCATTAAACTTTTGGAGCCAATTGTTCAGTCATGCAGGAAAAGAGACTGAAACTGCCACAGTTTGGATCAGTTTCCAGAGAGTGACTTCTGCCCAGGAGAAGTGAGGTTGAAGAGAGGAGATGGCATGAGCTCTAAATCCAAAGAGCCCTTCATGTCACAGATTGTCAGATACCAACCCAATTGCCCAGTGCCAGCAGCTGCTACATCAGCCCACCTAATGCAGTCCTGCTCTGTCCAGAGTCACCAGGCTGAATTAAAAATGTACTTTGACGACTTGGTCAAACTGTTTTGTCTGAAGAAACACCATTTCCTCAGAGTTCAGCCATTAATCCAGTTAAGTGTAATTAAAGCATTTGCACAACTCTGAACTAATTTCTCTGTTTACAGAACAGATTGGATAAATATCCCTGTGAGAGACAGAAAATTCATTACAGCAACAGCTTAGGTCCCTGAATTTCTAAGCTGTATTGATATGAGGAAATTACTTCAGTACCCTACATAAATCTATCATTCCAGTAAGCTCCTAATGTAAAAGTACTGTGAAAATAATGTCAACAACCTTGTGATGAGTAATAAATAGACTAATGTACATCCAGCTGTGCATAATAAACCTTTAGAGAGCCTAATGCCATCGTAAACCACAAGAACAAGTAGCACAAGATTACAGCTAAGGTTTTATACACAGACACAATGCTTCCCTCATATTAATGTTTATTTTTCTCCTTACTTTCCCCAGTTCTCTCCCCTTGCTGGCCACAGCACCAGCCCTCTGAGCTAGTACCTCATGGCATTCTCAGCTCTCTCTGCTTCTCAGCAGCAAATCCTGGAGTTGCTGCATTTCTGGATGAAGCTTTTTACCTGTGTATTAGACAAAATTTTTACATTCATGATGTTTCATGAAAACTGAAACTCTCATGGCTCCACTCAGCCTGCATAGACAGAGGGGTGACTGGGTTGGTATTTCTGTGCAGCTGTTTGCTCACTGAGAGCTGAGATGGGCACTCAAACCTCACACCAACCACCAAATGATTGTAAAACAGGAATGATGTTCCGGAACATCTCTAGCTCTTTCTGCTACTCCATACACTTCTCATATGCTTCCTATTTCTACAGCTCCAGGTCTCATTCTGGCTGACACAGACTCCTTCACAGGGGAGGTTATAGGAAAGGATTCTGCCTCCCAAAGCAAGCAGTCACTCTGTCATGCTCACCACTTCCTGACATGCTCCTATTCCTCTGTACGTGAGCTGGTATGGTAGAAGCCCAGATAGCAGCTGTTGGTGTTTGCAGATTTACATTTTCTGACATCCTATTTCTTGCTCAGTTGCACTGCTTGAGATGTGAGCTACAGAAGTAGCTCCTTGTTAGGAGATGCTGTCTTGGAGGAGAATGGTTCTGTTGCCTCCCAGCAGCCAGATTATGGTGCTGCTCAAGCATCAATTCAAAATTCTTGCAATTTCAAAATTACAGAGTCTTTAGTTTGAATACAATAAAAGCATAAAAAACCCCCACCACACCACAGGAAGCAGCAACCAGCCCCAGAAAGAGTATGGCAGTACTTGAAGTAGCAATTGCATAACCCTTTTCTTTATCCATTTGGGTCACTGAAGCATTTTAAGTGGCTCTTGTTAATACAATGGAAGAGACTGGAAGAGATGGGCTGACTACCTAGTGCTCATTATAAGCTTATGAGGCTACCAAAGATAATTGGAGATGTCAGTGAAATATTTGCCTTTCCCAGGTTGCAAATATTGCAGTTCTTCATTAGTTTACCCAGGTACTACCCAGGGGCTCAGTGACCAGGGGTTTGCCCCTGAAAGGACAGTGAATTAATTCTTAATAAAACAGGGCAGTGTACTTTTTGTTTCTGAAGTTTCAGTACACTGTGCTACATTAAGCCAACTTTATCGTACTCTTTTGTCTGTGCAAGAGACAAGGGGCTGGAAGTGAGAAAACCACTGTAAAAAAGGATGCAATGATGTCAGCAGTGTAAATACATTAAAAAGGGCTTTGAAAACACAAAGAAGAAAATTGCCAATTAAAACTGCTCTATTTCATATGTATGTTTCATTATTTCATGCAGAAGTGCAGTGAAATGAATTTAATGCTGACTAGTTTGGTATCAGTGCTCTTCCACTGAAACATTCACACAGGTTCAAGTACAGAAGGAGGTTCAGTGCATTCACATCCACATCTCTGTGAGGCCAAAGCTGGGCACTGCTGGCACTACAGCCAAAGTGTGCACTGCACCAATAGTAACAACCAACACCACCTCCCCGAGGGAGGAAGCCCAGCCAGGCTGGTGCTGCACAGGGAGGAGTCACCTCCCCCTTTCACTGCTGCTTTCCAAGAGCATCATGGACACAAATGCAGCTTGGAGCCTCCCTGCCACAGAGCTGTGATACAAGAGTCCCTGAAGAACAATTTCACCAAGTGATCATCTACTTCTGAATGAAAAACTAAAGTAGCAATTGTACTAAACTACCAAAGCAGCTTGTGTAAAACAGCCTTCCCCTGTGGACTTTGAACAGACACGCTTCAATTTACACCATCTCACCTTTAATATGAAGCTAAACACCTGAGTCTGATCTCACTGCCACTAACTGGTTTGGAATTACAGCAGATATTTGACCATAAATTCTTGATTAATCTAGATTGATCTTAAAACTTCTCATAGGAAAAGGTGGGGGGTAGTTCTCAGTTGAACTGAAGATGAGAAAAGACTGAAATTGGCCTATGGCAATTGCTTTACAACAGAAGATCTTAAAAACAACCCTCCAGAAATGCCAGTGCCACTTTGAAAAACCCTGTAGTTTCATAGCACTATTTAGTTTTAAATGATTATATAATTACATTTGTGAACATAATCCTGTGGGGTATTATTCTAATTATAGACCACAATCCTTCTTAGCAGCTTTCAGAGGAATAATTTGTGTAATGA
Source organism: Calypte anna (assembly GCF_003957555.1). Lineage (NCBI taxonomy): Eukaryota > Metazoa > Chordata > Aves > Apodiformes > Trochilidae > Calypte > Calypte anna. Next base: position 8,274,894 of record NC_044257.1, on the reverse strand, counting down.
AATGAAGGTTTCCAGCTGCAGCAAACAAACCAATCTGAAACTTTTTTTGCAAATGACAGGATAGCCTTAATGGTGTGATCAAACTTCCATCAAGCAGCTGACTCTGCATTTGCCTGGATTTCAGGGATTCCTTATTCCAGACCAGAAAGTGGCTGAGGGCAGCATGCTACCTGCACAACCCACAGACATTGTCTAAAATGATAAATAATGCAAAAAAATTAAAATTAAAACAGCTAAACCAAGCGTGAAAGTGCCACCACTCCAAGTGCTGTAGTAAACAGAGACTGAATACGAGGGACTCCTGGCCTTGTGGACATGTTTATTCTTATAAACCAAATGGAAATTTTGTGCAAAGAAGCTTTTATTTATAAACACTGAGCTGCCTCACAGTCCAGTGAATACAGCTAAAACACAAGCAAATGCACAGTAATTCTAAATAGGTGCAGCAGCCTTCACCTGTGTAAATTGTGACATTTGAAAATACTAAGTGTCTTACATCCTTTAGGGTTACCTGCATGCCTCCTGCCATATTAGCCACCTTCTTTATCAGCTACAAGTTTCCTGAGACTGTGTCCAGCTTCCCTTCTATTGCTCATTACGAAACAGCTTTATGCAATCCTCCACTAAGGCAGATGATGCCAATGGGAAGCACCGGAGCATCCTGTGAAGGCAGAGGTTTACAGAAGCTAGAAAGGAGAAGGACCCATCAACCCAGCAAATCTACCTTCCTGCAGGAGTAGGATGTAGGTCTTTGATCAGGAGTGCACTGGGGTACCAGGTAACATAATTGGCCTCCAGAAAAAAAAGGTCAAGAAACAATTATTTAAAACCCAGCAATTTCTCTAGATTATTTTGCTGCTTGCACAGTGAAACCCAGATTCTGTACTGGGCCAGTTTTCTGATTTAGACAACAGGCAACCAAAAGACCAAAGTGCATTTACCAAAGGCAGAGATTTGTTCCAAGACTGACAGTATTTCAGATAAACAACTTCTCAGTGTCACTTCGTTTCTAGACCACTGGTAGTACCATATTTGGCCCATTTTCAGAGCCCTTATTCAATATGGAAGCTAGAGAAACTCAAACTTGTGACTATTGAAAGATCCTCCTCGATGAACTGCACATACCTGTCCCTGCACACACATAACCAACATCCTCAGACAATCTAGAACTGCATAAACTATTATTTCCTTTACGTTTCCTTTGGGAAAAGAACCCATTTTCTCTACAGACCGGAAGCAGCAGCAGCTCCCAATGCAAGCACATGCTATCTTCATGATGCAGAATTAAAGCAGGACTTTGGGGAGGGCCCTGGGAAACACAACTTTCCCACCACTGTACTTGAGTCAGTGACTATTGAGCTGCTATTTACTCAGAAGAGTAGCCTTAAAAGCATCAGTTTCAGAACAGGAAAAGCAACAGGAGCTACGAAAACTCCAAAATGCAATTTTACTCTCTCTTTCTTACTTACTCCCTGAAATTTTATATCAGAATTATAGTCCACATTCCCCTGGCTTCCCACTGGTTTAAGACTTCAGCATGCAGTCATCATGTAAAGTGTTGTTTTCAAGGGAGACTTAGTGTATTGTAAAGACCAACTTCCTCTCCTGTATTATCTGACAGCATTTGGAAACCATAGGCAGCCATGTGGAAACGACAAATTGTAAGTGGGGTACTGCTGCAATCAGAGCAATCACAGATGGCCAGATACAAACAAAAGCAGGCACAGCACTTGCTCTCCAGTGTGCTTTGTACGAGTACACTGTGGGCACTCATCTTGGCAATTCTGTTTGTTGTATAAGCAGCACAGGCCCCCTGCCTCTGCCTCCTAGAGTGACAGCAGATTGCAGTTGCTGCAGAATGGTGAGACCCAGGGAGATAACTTAACCTGCTGCATTGGGCTGATTGAGTCAGCAATGCATGTCCCACTGCATGCATGGGGACTAAGGAAAGTGTCATCACTTATCTGCCGCAACTGTTTCTTTTAAAAGACCTTTATTTCTACCTCTGATGCTCAATCATTTCTCTCTCCCCTGCCCCAGTGGACAAGGTATGAAGTGACATTTCTTAGCACATATACGAGTCAGGGGTGCTTGCAGCTTGAGGAGGTGCTATTTGTCTGCAAGCAAGGAAATAGCAGATGCTGTGGAAATACAGGAAATACCATCCTATTTGCTTTTATGGTTCTGAATACATAAGATTCAATCAGACAACACAGGAAATCCTGTATTAGTTTTGATAATTCTAGCCCTAGCTGATGGGTTTTAGGAGGGCTCTCAGGCTAGACCTAAACTCTCTGCTCCCCAGACCTATGCCTTCCTATAGCACTACAGATAAAGACTGCAGCTGGGCAGGTAACAGGTGTATCCCTACAGCACATCACACTGAGAAAAGATAAGCAGGGAATGGTCAGAGAAACAGAGAACTAAAAGGCTGAACCTACTCAGTGTGATTTGTATATTGTGGGCTGAAGTTAATATATTCATGTGCTGGAAGACAGTTTTACTTAAGCCAGTTTATATAAAATCACTTCTGTTCTTACACATTATGCTTTGTCCTTTCTTAAGGTTTTTGATTCTTGCTTCCCTGAGCAACCAGCCAGTAGACTGTTGACCAGTGTTTTGGCTCAAAATTATCATAAATGCTGATTATTTGTGTTACCATTACTTATGACTGTGTACAGTTTGATCAGCTCTAAAATAAGAATGTTCACAGTAGAATCTACAAGCAGGAAAGCTGTGCCTGTACAGTCCAAGATGAAGGCACATGACAAGAGGACATCTGAGAACAACTGGTGCCTGCTGTAATTTTAGTCAAGCGTGTTTATTGGGCCAGGGTTAGAAAACAGATATTCCTATTTTATGTAGCTCTTCTTTTACAATAATAGTGTTTGTAGAACCAGTAATCAGTTTGAATTGTGTTCTGTACATTGCATTATATATGTAAATTAATTCCTATTAATCTTTATAATGTTAAGCTACTGCTAAAAATGTTCATTTGAGAACTGCCTTTGTTCTTCTGTCTCCCTAATTTCAATTCCCTTCAGTCTCTTCTCCCTGTGTATTAAAGTACTTTATTAATTTTGTCACGTTAATCTGATCAGCACTAAACACGCCACCATTTCTAAAGACCTAAACCACGAAGTTAAACTATAGTGACATGCAAACAAAAAGCCTAATATGCAACAGGCAGAGCAGCTCCCATTGTCCCTGGCCTACAAGAAGGTGCCAATATCTTCCCTGCTTCTGGCAAAGCCCACCCAGCTCCTGGGGCACTGCAGCCACAAGCCAAGCAGAAGTGTAGCCCGGAACAGAGAGGGCAGGGGAGGAAAGGCAGGACACACAATTAAAACCTCATTAAAATAACAGGAGGGTTAAGTGTGTCATCAGAAAGGAAGGGATAAAAACCTTACAATGGTAAAACCACCAAACTCTGTCATTCTGCATATTAGTGAATGGAAGGCCTGAAGCAGAGAGGATTATCTCTGGATGTTGATGATCCAGACGTGTCCTGTCACAACACAGTGCTCACGTACTGGCATTAATTCAGTAACAGAAAGGATGCAAACAGAGAAGTCACAAATTGAATTGTCTTTCTCAGTACAGGATAGACATGCTAATAAACTGAGGTCTTATGCCAGCAAAAAAGATCTGCAAAGAAAGCAGGTATTCATGAGAACTCATCAAATAGTATGTACTCATAGGAAAAAATTCCTATTTTAAGAAAATGTTCCATTCCCCAGACTGTGATAACCACAAAATGGTTGCCCATTTAAATTTATGATTACTAAATTCTTGCCAGTTTTTACAAAGTTTTTTGGTTAATGTTTAATGAAAACATAGATAATTCATTGCTCAGGTGATACTGAAATAGGAGTGTTCTATAAAACTTGCCTAGAGCTCCACATAGAAGCAACAGCAGGCATAAGCAGATTTCTCTGACCAAGCATATTCTCTCTCATTATGTGACTGTTGATTAAGTTATGCCTAATCTGTAGAATGTGATTGATCTCATCGACTAATTAAAACCCAGAAATAACTACTTTTCATTAACAAACATGCAGAGTATCAAAACTAGATTTCAAAACTTGCTTCATAAACAATCCATAGCTTGTCAGCTTTTTGCTTGCTCGTAGTATCTATGAAATATTTCTGAAGGCAAAAAGGAAATAAAACTTGTAAAAATTATCACTATCCTCTACAAATTAGCTCTTCTATAAAAAAATTAATTTCCCCTTAATCACAGAACCAAATTTTTATCTTGAATACTTCCAGTTCCAGGCCATTAATGTAATAGAGAACTGTATGATATGAAGAGGCAAGATGTGATTTGTTTATTAAGTACAGATATTAATTTCTTTTTTTTTTCAGTTAATTCTATTCTGATGAGAGAAAAAAGGAAAGAAAAGGAAATAGAAGATGATGTGGCCCAATGGCAGTGTTGCACAGCAAAAATAAATATGACATGAAAAACTAGGAGATAAACATCTACAGTCCAGTCAGCATACTCAAGATTAAAAACCACACATATGCTCAGAATAAGTTTTCAAGGCCTTGGACACACTACTTCAAGATCTATGAGTAATCATAGAAGAAACAGAAGATAGTTCTATGCATATGGCTTCTCTGAAAGCAAGAGGTCTTGAATAGACAGTTCACCTACATAGCCTGTGCACAGGTTTGACACATTACTTGATGCCTGTTGAAATACAAGAAAAAAAAATAATCACAGAAAGTGCTAAGGAATTCCTTTCCTTATCTCTGGATCTAAGAGATCATTCATAATTGTAACATTTTCAAGTTCAGCTCAAATTGGGAAGATTCACATTTCTTATACAATTTTATTCATAAAGCCATACTGACTTGGAAGACATGACCACATCACTCATGCCTTCTGTGAAAGTATTGGTAAAGTACTTTAGTAAAGGTGTATTTTTGAAACTTCTATTCCTTGCTCAAAAAGCTTTCAAATAATGTAATGTTTAAGAAAGAGAGGGAATTGGTTTGGATTACTGGTTAAAGGCTTTGGCCCTAGTCTTGGTGACTCCTTGATGGAGTGTGGTCCTGGTTGACTGAAAGGCCCTGAATTATTATTTATTCTTGTCTATAGTTAGGAGCTAACCAGGCAGAATTGTTCATCCATGCTGATTGCTTCATATAGTGCTTGACAGAAATTTAATTCTATCGTTTAGAAAAAGCTTCTGATGCCTTTGATGAGCACAGGGGTCACTAATCACTATTAAGTCTGGATCCAGAGCTGACACAAGTACGGCACACACAGGGACTGGCACTGTCCCCTTTGGGTTGGTCAGGATACAAGAAAACAAAGTGAAACATTTTTTAATAAGCTGCTGAGCAACTTTTACTTTTGCTGACAGTGTGAAAGACACATGAAATACAACTGAAAGTAAAGAAAAAGAAAAAATCACTAACATTTTGTTAGGGACAAAGGAGGAAATGGACACCTTAACTGATTTCACAGAGAAGGACAGATAATGGATCAAATCCCAGATACAGGGCTTGCTGCAGTGGAGCCTCCAAGGCAAGGGTGAGGCAGGGCTGCACAGAAATTTTAAGAGGAAGACCTGTCCTGTTTAGCAAGTACTGAAGCATCAAACTGGATAAAACCACACACACATGCTATTTTAATCTTTTTTTTCTGATCTGTCTTAACTTCTAAGTAAAAATACTGTCTCTTAAACAACTTCTGGCTGTATACACTGTTGGCTGTAAGGTTTCAAACAGGACACCTAGGTCATCTATTTTAAAGCAAAATTTTCTATTCTCCCGGTGCTGGAGCTAGGTAGAACTCTGCCACGGTACTGAAGATGTGTTTCCCCAAAGTGAGTTTCATCCTACCTGCCAATACTTCATAAACATGACTGTGAAACATTTTCCCCACATAATGTTTTGACTATTAATGAGAGAATATTATGGTAAAATAAATATGAGAACTAGAATCTAACTTTAAACACTTGAAATAAGACTCACTACATGCCTCCTACAACCCAGAAGATACATATAAGCCCAATCCAAACCATGAGACTCTGCCAGGGATACAAAAAAAATGGGGCAATAGCAGCTTAAGCATTATTATAGATTTCTCAGAGGTTTACAGTGGGTTTCTGAGGGCTCAGTTTCCACAGAAACTAAGCTAAAGATTTCTTGCTTTTGTAAGTCCAAATCCTACTGGAGACATAATTTTCTTGCAGCTTTACCTGTTTCTTGGAAACAAGATATTTTGTAAAGTTCAGAAAAGTTGAGCTCTGAAAATCTTAAAATAATTATCATTATTTCCACCTGTTGTAGACTTAGAAACTTACAGACACAGGTACGAGTTTTGTAGCAGTTATTGGTACAGTGTTAATGGTGATGAAGCAAATTCTCTTCAATTTTCTAACAGCACTTAAGGCAAATAAAGGTTAAGTAAGTCCTGACAGAAGTACAAAATATTTACAACCAAGGCCAATAACCTGAGAGACATGGAAGTGTGGGACGAAAGTCCTATCTGCCTTCTGCAGCACAGGGGATTGAGATTCTGTCCAGCTCTTCACATATTTGATTGATTTATTTCCTAGGAGCCCTTAATTTCAGATGGTATTCTACTTCTTTATCTTTTTTGTGCACATTTTAACTTGTTTACTGATTTACTAAGCAACTTTATATTAGCTCCCACCTAAAAGACTGCTGAAACTGCTCTAAGTATTTACTTTCAATCAAGACAGCTTTTCTCTTCCATTTGTTTTCCTGACATTATCAGTACCTTCATATGAAAAGAGAAGCTCCAGCAGTGCACCTCTATCACAGCAGCTCCATGTTTTAATCAGAAGTTTGAGGAAACAAATCTGAAAAAATTAATATGCATATGATGCTTGAACTTTGTAACATGACTCTCTCACAGCTTTATGTGGAAGACATGAGAGCTACTGCAACAGGAAAAGTTTCTGCTCAGTGAATAACTGGAGGAAACTCTTCTCATGGTTTTTCAGAGTCAATTTACAGAATGCAGCTGTCTCCACTAAAATCAAAGTTTCTGTTAAAACAGTCAGATTTATCTTTCTGATAGGATCTGTTCTTCATCTTCTACACCCAAGGATCCTTTGCCCCTCTCAGCCCCAATGTGATCTGCCTCTTACAGTGATGGGAGGATCCCACATGGGAAAATGGCATTTCAGGAAATGAACAGAGTCCCAGTAGTTCCATATAAATATCATTCCTGACCCCACTGACCTAAGCTTTGCAGAGTCACCTTCTCATGTGTTCAGTCACCAGCAATTTCAAAATTGTATATGCCAGCTTTCATTTTTAACCCAGCTAAAATAAATCTCTCTCTCAGTGGGTTTTGTTGATGTATGAACACATGTATGTAGACTAACAGATGCTTAAGTTTACATAGTAGTTTCAGGGGTGGGAAAAAATGCTGAGAGTTCCCCTTCAGAGTATCCTATGGGATTTTACAATTTATAGCAGCTTCTTCCCCAGAGAGGACTTTGTAGCAGACCCAGACTGCTGCTGCCTTCACTGAAGGACAGTATGAAAATTCCTTTGATTTAATGAGTTTAATTCCAAGCTCTTTTCTGGTGAAATCACCAAAGACTCAAAGGCAAACTCTAAACACAAGTAGGTCCCAAAGAACAGCACTAACTTCAAACCAGGCTTCCATTACCCCTAGACAGTATTTGGAGTACAACAAGCTTAACAGCACTGCCTGTGGTAGGCACAGGTTATTAAATAGTCACGCTGCTTACCCTGAATTCCAGCAGAGGCAGAACATTACTTATACTGCCCATCTCCAGCCTGGCTTGGCTATTCTTGCTTGCTACTCCTAATCAAACTACACAGAAGCTGACACAAGCCTCAGAAGCAGTAAAGCCCTGGCTCCTTCTCCCATACAACCTACCCCCCCCCCCCCCCCCCCCAAACAACAACAAAACAAACAACAAACAAAAAACCCTGCAAGTATAAAGCCCCCTCAAAACTAACCAATTACTATGCTCTTGAATTTCTGGAGCTGATTTGTTGGTGACATTTTTCATCCTGACAGCACATTCAGGAAACATGAGAAATGTAGGCAAGAGCCTCACTCTGAAAAATGTTCTTGTGAACTTTTCCCAGTTAAGCTGCAATGAATTTGCTTAGCAAAAAACAAAAGGCTTTTCCTCAGCTTAGCTTCCAGTTACTTTGATACATGATGTTTCCAGTAGTTTTAAAAAATGGAGCCTGCATGAGTTTTGTATTAGTTTTTAAAGCTCAGATCATCATTCAAGACACTGTGTCATTTCTCACTGCTAAATCTGAAAGAGGAGTGAGAGATTCTGCAGTCCCAAGGCATCTTCAGTACCCACTTCTACAGAGACTCATTTTCCAAAGCATCCTTTAAGTTTGTGGCAGCGACACAGTGTGTGACATCATCTGGCTCTGAAATTGCAGAATTGCTCTATAATAAAATTTTGTAATCGTCAGATGTTGGAGCACTGGCAGAGGAAGCTGGAGGACCTGTCTGTTGCTTTTCAGACCATTCAGTGATGAGTCAGTCAGTCCTGGGGAGGTCTCCTATGTCTGAAATGAAGCCATAAACCCTGTCACAAAACAGAAGTAAAAGCTTTGGCAAGCTGTGAACGAGTGGAGTGAATGATGCCCTGTGAGACAAGATAGCTGAGCTTGGCAGAGTGGCTGGATAGGATACCTGGGGTATTTCATGGATTATTATTCTAAACAGAAAATACAGGCTGGTGTGTTCATGTTGAATCAAGAGGAAGTGGGTGAGGAATTGCTTATTGCAATAGACATTCAGGAGAACTTTAGCCAACTGCACTCACAGGTTTACCAACCAAGAGTCTTTTTAAGACTCTTCCGTTTGCATGATCCCTCTCTACCTCATAAATAGAAATTCAACACCAAATCTCTCAAGGTCACCTTTTGATAAATGTTTATAGCTCACAACTGTAGTTTTAACACAGCTTTCCCTTGTCCATGGGGCTTCAAGGAGGACTGCAGCGTAAATATTCTTCCTGAGATATCTTCTTGCCCTAGTGAATGACCATGTCACCATGAATTATTATAGCAAACTTTCTTTCATTACACACGACTTCTGAGATCAACAGCAAAACTACAACTTTAAGATCCTTTCAAAACCTATCCTAAAGGCCCCTGGATATTCTGATTGACATAAGCTGCTCTATGCTCTGAATACAGGGGCCTCACTGTAAACCTGAAGATCTAGCAGCATGGAAGTGAAATGGTTTTTGCTAGACCAGAAATACAGAAACCAGCTTGTTCTTGTGGTGCCATTTTTGTGACAACAAAAAACAGGAAGGAAGAATCTAAAAATCAACTACCAGAGTAAATGGGTACAAAAATTGTTTTGAATGGCAGGCACAACAACAAGAAACCAAACATACACATTCCATCATCTGCCATTCAAAGCCCACCCCCAGACTGGAACGAGTCAGAAAGCACTCAGAGTGTTCGCATAGAAGACAAACATCACAAATCTCTAACTCTATCCTTGATAAGCAAAGTGTTTCTTGAAATGGCATGCTAGTATGTACAATATTAAACCAGTCTTGGGGTTCTTAGGAACACTCTTAGGAATGGCATATGTTGACTCTGCTTTTCAAAACTTCTTTTCAGTCAGATAGGGTTAGAGTAACATCAGATCTTAGTTTCACTGCTACTCATCAAACAGCCACAATGCTGGGATGTAAATACCGTGCCTGTTGGAAAAGTTTGTTTGCTCTTGCTAAGTATGAGAAATTCTGGAAGGACAACTCGTAAATAGAAATTTTAGCAGCTTTAAAATTACAAGATTGGAACCATTGTTTAAAATTTAAAGATTTACAATTTATTTATGGGAAATTAGAATTTCTGTTTCTAAGAGCTTCAGGCATATTGGACAGTTGCTGGCTTTAGAACTACAATGAAATGCAGAACTAGCTCAGTTCTTCCATCCCTAAGTCATCTTAAATTTGCATCCACAATTGCTAACCCTTTGAGCAAACAGTACAAAATGCAAACAGGGTAGGAAACATTCATCTGTGATCAGTACCTAATGATCTGAGTGACCTGAATTTGCAGAATATTCATGGAAGCATAATAATTAGACATTAAAAAAACCTGAGGCTGTCTTCCATGACTAGCACTGAGCCAAGACTGATTACTTTTGACCGATCTCATCTTACAAAGATCTATGTGAAAATTCTTCAAGCTTCTTCAATTCTTTCTCTATAGAGGCTTTCCCAATAAAGCAGATCTTGCTTTTAAAATATTTGTCCTGATAACCTGTATCTGCTTTTTGAATAGTCTACTTAATTTTAATACTAGGCACACGTTGTCTTGCTTTACAGAAAGGCATATTCAGCTTGATCAGCTATTTACAGACAATCCATTGGCACTTAAGCTTCTATTTATTTATTTATTTAGTAGTATTGTTCCCTATGTGCTCTTCTCTCATCACTTCATAGCCACAAGGGCATTCCTCTGGTATCTCCTGTAAAAATTCTGTCCTCCACAAAATGTATAAGAAATGACAAATTTCAATAGAAATAGCAT